>NC_091821.1:135442343-135594843 GCF_038994185.2 Dermacentor albipictus
ATAAATTATTGCTTATTATTATTATTATTATTATTATTATTATTATTATTATTATTATTATTATTATTATTATTATTATTATTATTATTAATATTATTGTTGTTGTTGTTGTTGTTGTTGTTGTTGTTGTCGTTGTTGCCCTTACTTCGCTGCCGACGTAATCACGCTGACCTTCCGTTTCTTTTCAACGGTAACCTCACGCGCCCCGAACTCGTCAGCTGTATCAGATGCGGGCGAATAAGGATGCTTAAGTGAATGAAAAAATATTTGCGTATCTAATAAAGTCCAGGAGGGATCGATAATGTGGTCCCTGCGTCGACGCAGTGTCACCGGTCTAGGATTATGCGGCGAAAGTCCCGCTGTTGCGAGGTGCCGGAGCCTCGTCGGCTGCAACGCAGGGCAAACCCACAGCAGATGGTGGATGTCAGCTACCAACACTAAAGCGTCCACAGAATACAGACTCCTTATAAAGCTTATTTTCGTTATCTTTATATTTATTACATCTCGCTTTCGTCTCTATTTTTTTGCGAACCTTGCGTTGTTGTGTTATAGGGCCGTATAACGTAAAACTATTCCAATATGTTTTTATTCCAATCTCCTAACGTCAAATTTGCGTAAGCGCCGACGCAAGCATCGGGCCGCCATCCCCAGGGTTGTCTCAACAAATCAATCAAATGTTCCCCTCGGTCATAGGAGGTCACTTTTGTTTGCTTGAAAAACGAATAACATTGCCTACACTGAGCGGCTTGTTTTATCTAATTGGCTCACGAGAGGCGAGGAGCATGCTCAAGTGGAGGGGGATTCGAAGGGGCCGAGCCACTGCACTGAATATCGATAACCGGATGAAGAGGGTGGTGCCGGCGTCTGCGATTGGTCCGCTTTCTCTTAGCTTGCGGTGGCTCGTCGACAATCGCGACGGCATGCAACGGAAGCTTAAGAATGACGCTAAAACGGATCCTCAGCAAAGAAGAGTTGGCAGAACGAGGTCTTAAACGTGCCGAAAGTTCTCGAAAACGTTACACGGCCACGCAAGAAGTTTTATTACACGCAAATAAACCGATGCTCTCCGGCAGGGACGAGTAGTCAGTGCCGGAGCGATCATCGGCAGCCATCTTTTATTCCTTTCGGAACTGGGCAGCCTGCGGCTATTCAGAAGAAAATTCAGTATTGTTCGGCATAATAATGCATTTTTAACGCGTACGCGTCACTTTGACGCGGTAAGTTCTTGCAGTTTTCTGACGTCACGTGAGAGGCAGGTTAAGTGGGTGCAGCCCGAAAACTTTTGACCAATAGCCGAGTGCTCATGGAAAAAAGGCGTCGAATCAGAAATAACCATTTTTGTTTTGTTCGGTGAAATTATGCATAATCAGTGTGTACACGTCATATCAGATGGGGAGCTATCGCGGTTTTTGTGATGTCGCGTGACAGACAGGTGAAGTTGGGGTGGTACAAAAAGTTTTTGACCAATCGCGGTGGGCTGATTGCAGAATTGGAATAGAAAAGTTTGGAATAGTTTTACGTTATAGCGCCCATAGTTTCACAATTGTTCAATTGCCCCTCACCTCCTTTTTCTTTTGTATTTATCACGCTCTCTGTTGTATGTACATTTTTCTTTTCAGACTACTTCTTTTATTCTTTATTTTTTTGACTTATATTCCACTGCAGTTCTCGCTTGTTGCTTCTTTGTTTTATGTATGCGAGTGCCAGAACACAGAGCATAGGGCTCTTCCTGGGCACGCTAAATAATAATAATAATAATAATAATAATAATAATAATAATAATAATAATAATAATAATAATTATTATTATTATTATTATTATTATTATTATTATTATTATAAGAATACTAAAGCCATACTGGAATATGTATACATACAACTTGCCACCCATACTGCAGAGTTCGGAGATGTTCTTCGGTATATAAGATCGAAATGGAATCTTGAGAAAATTAGCGTATAGAGACAGTGGTCTTCCCTAGATGTTTCGTAAAGTTGATCGATGACTATCGGCGACACTATCGCTTTCGCGTGATGCAATATACAGCTCGGCGCCGCTATGATAACAGCGGCGGCCATTCGATCACGCCACGACTTTTATCCTGCTCATCCTGTGAACCCACTCATCGACCACGAAGTGCTCGAATAACTGGGACGTAAAGTTCGCTCATCTGCGAGTTTGTTTCGCCACGTCCACTTCCGCTAGCTTAGCTAGTCGGTGAGCGTTGAAAGCAATATCCCCATAAAGCATATGCATAGATTACAGACGCCATTCTTCATCTCTTCTTCTTGTTCTATCCTTATTTAGATGTCATTTGTCTTGCCCTGTCTACTATATACTAAAGTAAGATAGCCATCACCATTAAAATACCCATAGCATAACTAATATGTCGCGATCTCAGCACTCCTGCGTTGTTAATATGGCTACAGACTCTGGAGTCTTTATAACATGCGACATTTGGGCTAGACATTAAAACAGAAGCGACGGGATAATCCACAGTGCTCATCAATGTATCACTTCTTTTCAGAGAAAGAAAGCCTTCGCGCGCGGATCTGTCCCTGGGTAAACAGGTCGTGTGTGTACGAAACGAACGCAGTAATTTAAATGGCCCATGTGGTAACATTTCACAATGCCCCGAGCCTTCTGAGCAGTGGGCGCAATGGCTATAGGCGTGTATACTGCATGCTGTAGGCACAGATTGCTCGAAAGAATAATTTGCGCAGTGCGAATAAATTTTTTTTTATCTATTGCCATCTGTCGCAGGGGGAGATTTGTCATTGCACGATTTAGTCAATGTTGTTGACGGTGTTTGTTCTTTTCTCTACGTTTTCTTTTGAAAAACCCCCTTACCTTTACCCGAAACAAGTTACCTTCAGTTTTTCTCCGCGTAAATACTTTATATACACAGCTGATTTTTCATCAAGCTCGAAGCCGAACGCTTTTCGCGTACCCATACGAGCGCCTAGCTTATTGAATAGCACCACACACAGCCCCGGGTTTACGAAACGCCAGCCTTTTGAGTGGCGCTTGTATGGCTGCGCGTTGGGATGCGACGGTGTTGGGGCGACGAGGTTGGGGCATTTTACTTATGCAGTCTAGCCTGTGCTTTAATATTGCGAAACGAACGCTGTGTGTTAGATGTGAAAGAATTTAACCAATAATAATTGAGCGGACCTAGTTGCACGCGATAGTGTACGTGTTCATCTCAAATTAAAACTGCGCTATAAGAGACACCGAAGTGGGCGCCTCACTGTACGTAATTTGTAATTTTGACCACCTAGGCTTCGTTACCATACATAAATATATCAGTACTTGAGTGTAATTGCGCTGCCCTCCCAGACACACAGGCTTATTCGTTGCCGTTAGAATGGTGCCTTCGATGTCGCAAGTGCTTGGCGGTGTGCTCGTGTACGCGGCACGCCAGCACTTTCTCGAAGCCAAGCTAAGCTTTCCTCTACGCACAGCAATCACCGCAATGGAAATAGGATTTGTGGATTCACATTGCTAAATGGAGCCTCGGGAACTCAGAAGCACGGGCCACTGTCGGCCGAAGGAACAGCTACCGTCGAGAAATAATTCATTGCTCTGTCGGTCGAAACATATGTAAGTGACCTGAGACTATACAGTCTCCGGTAATTCTCGGAGGTCCTTTTCTACGGGACAGACAACGCCAGAGGTCACACCAAATCTTAGATATGACATATCGAATAAGTACAGGATCTGCTAATACACCAGTGGGGTTATTTAAGACGGGGCGTATCAGTTCTCCGAACTGTACGACACGCGACCAGACAGGAGACATTGAACACTTTCTGCAGTCGTGCCCGAAATTCCAAGATGAAATGGAAGCTCTCGTGGAAAACCTGCAACAAAAAGATCTTCCGCATGTGTGCCTGCAACACCTTGTGTTCCCTGAAGGATCAGTTATAGCCCGCAAAGAAACTTTAGGTCTGCTTATCGCATTCTTAAGGCCCGTATTCACAAACGGAACTTACCCTTAACTTATGACTTAAGTAGCCGGTCGATGCTTAAGGCGTTTCATAGACAAATCTTGTACTTACAGCAAACTTTAATGGACACTTGAGTGCCTGAAAGTAAAGTACGGTCATTGGCAACCTTAAGTGCGACTTTTGCTACTCTCGCATGGCAAGCAAGATGGCCGCCTGCTACGGCAGCCTCGACGACTTTGACGATCTCGCCGGACGTGTGCGCAATATTACGGAGGATGAGGCATACCGATACGTGTCGCCATTACGGCCACGGCTTAAGGATCGACAGAATCACACGGAAGTATAGAACGACGCGGAATTCTCGTGGCGGTACCACTTTTCCAAGCAAGCGGTGCTACGGGTGTTGAAAATGTTGCCACTGGTCCCCAAAGACAACGAACGCGGTCACCCCGGGCAGCCGCTGCTCCAGCTTCTAATCGCGCTGCGATTCTACGGCGCCGGAACATTTCAGGTTGTCACCGGGAACCTCCTTAATCTTTCGCAAGCAACTGTGTCTCGAATCATTGCACGAATCTCAAGAATGATTGAAGAGACTTTGTTCCCGCAGCTCGTGAAGTTGCCAGATGCTAATGATTTGGCATCCGTAATGGAGCAGTTCTATACACCATCGCATGGTTTCCTGGTGTGAGCAGGTGCATTTACTGCACTCATGTACCCATCAGAAGTCCCGGAGGAGACGACGCAGAGGTTTTTCGCTGTCGAAAGGCTGCAATGGCGCGAAACGAACTCAAGGAACACGGCGCGTTCTTCTTCGGAAAAGTTTGTTTTCCTTTTTTCCATCATCCGCGCGGGTTGAAAACACGCAACGCACAGACACTCTCTGCGCAAGAACACCCCAAGTTTTCAGCAGCAAAACCAAAAAAAGTCGGGACGGCGACACACAGAACCGCAGTGGCTGCGAGAACCAACGTGAACTTGTGGCCAGACGAGTTTGAGTAAGGCGCTAAAACCAAACCGTTCCTTGTATTTTACTCAGAAGAATGCGCGGGCAAGCACTGCAACAGTTGTATCCACATTACCCTGCTGCAAAAATTATTTTTTTGCGATTGAACCTATCGTAGACGTGAAATATTTACGTATCCTCGACACCAGATGACATACTTGACTCGAAAAGTGTTACTTTCGAAAGTGATACATAAGTGTCGTTTTTGAAGTACTCGCTTAAAACTTTCCTAACACTTGTACTTTTCCCGCACTTAGTGACGCCCTACTTAAGTTTTCTTTCTGAGTACGGGCCTAAGAGAGTCTGGTCTGATGGACATGTGGTGAAACACCACAGTGATGCTATAAGTGGTGCTCGGGCGGAGCAATTGCCGGCCTTGATCGCCAGGCTAAAGCCGCTTGTTGCTACAACTCGCCACCACCACCACCACCACCACCACCACCACTACATGACGTATGCGCGCACTAATTGTTTACTTTCTCGCCATCTTGCCTTGGTAGTAAACATGGAGTGACTCCTCTGGAATGATGTGGGGCCGACTTCGATCCCGTGACCAGAAAGAGAAATTATTCTTGAACTTCGAAGCTTTCGTTGCTAAACAGAGAATAAAAAAAAATGAGAGGCGACAGGCAGGGAGGTCAACCGGAAGACAAAAAAACAAGTTTGCTACCCTGCATTGAGTAAACGGTGAGGGTACGCAGAAAGATGAAAAGAAAAAGACATTCGCACTATTAAAAACTTCTATGGGTCCGTGCAGCATGCTAATGGATACCAGCTTCCCTTTCGGTAGCCATCAATATTTGCCTCGTGCTATTGCCGCCGACTACAAGAAGGTCCGGTTTCTGGCACGCTGGGATTGCAAGTTGGCGTGTGTTGTTTGAAGTCACTGCGTGGAAACCGCCTACTTCTCTCAGCGTTTGTGACCGAGTCGTGCTGAAAAAGGACACCGATGAGAACACTTGCTCCTGTCACGCCCTTTTTCGCTACGGGAATGGCGCAGTTAAAAAACAAAACAAAAAAGAAGCAAAGTGACAAGACGGAGGAGAGGAAGCGGTGAAGCGGAAGCAGAGTATGTTGTGTCCACGCGCTGACAAATCTCCACGTCCTGGAGCGCGTCTCAGGTTCAAGTGGTCATTTCTTGGGGGCAGAACTGTGGCCCGGTGGCGATATCGAATCAATTCGTGCTTCCGGCGCTCCGTCCATGGCAGCCTCTGCGCGCGGCCGAAATGACAGGGCGCGCTGTTAAAAAACGGTCTGTGTACACACACACACACACACACACACACACACACACACACGCACACGCACACACACACACACACACACGCACACACACACACACGCACACGCACACGCACACGCACACACACACACACACACACACACACACACACGCACGCACACACACACGCACACACACACACGCACACACACGCAAATGGACGCCCTTGCACGCAAGCACGCGTGAAACCCCGAAAACAATCTCGTCGCGAGGCGGCGAGGTGCGGCACTCACGCGTTCTGGTCCTCTCCAGCGGCCGACCCGAGAGCCGCAGAACAAAAGCCGCGCACCCAACATGCCAAGTGCCGCGCTGGAATGAAATGCGCAAACTGCGTTGCCCGATGCATTGTGCGCGCTCACGCGAACATATTGTTCCTCTCTTTCTCTCTCTGTTCATTTTTTGGCAACGACAAATGCAGTAAATGATGTGTGCTGAACGATTAGACGTATACAACGATGTCCCTCTTGTTGATGTATACCGATGTAGTGTAAGCACATAGGTACAGGAAACTTTCGCTGTATGACATGCATGACATTTTGAGTTAATGTTAGTACTGTGTTAAAACTCCGAAAATAGAGCGCAGTAACAAGCTTCCGGTTCACTGAAGTTTAACGGCAATCTTCGTGTCTCGTGCGTTATTTCAGGCCTACATTGACTAACGCTCTCAAATACACATATGTGCATAGAAATATCCGCGAAAGAAGATCGTGAAACATTATCGTCAATCTAAGGTAATACCATAAAATTTATTGTCCCCTTACAGTAAAAATTGAATTTGTTCCTTCTTTCATTGTCTTCAGTGACTGTTGAAGAAAAAAAACAACGCATCGCACACTTTTCTTGATGTCGTATTCAATTCGGCCTAATGGGTTTCTGCGGCTTGGAAGCTGTCGTGCCTTTGGATTAGAGCGCCTGCAGTAAACGGTTGCCCCGAGCACTTTCGCTGATCGGCGAGTCCAGCGTAGCGCTGGTTGTCTGACATGTCCCAGGGTGAATGTGTGCGTGTGTCGCGCCGCGGACAAGGCGCAGTGCTTTCATGTTCGCTTTCAGTACTTCGCTGATCGCTTTACTCACATGTGCACGGCCATTTTGCCCCGGCCTTTAACTGAGCTATGTTAGCGGTGACGCGGGGACCGTCGGTTTACCCGAATAATGGCGCGTCCGGCTTAATTGTGGAACCCACGTGTTCATGTCGATGTGCTCGCGCGCGCTAGCGCCACTGAAGATGTGAAGATTGTTTTTGAAGCAAGCAGAGGTGTGTTCAGTGTTCTTTCTTGTGTGGGGATTTTTTTTTTTACCACCGAACCGTCCTCCGTGACCGATGTGCTTTCTCATAATAGCTTTTCGGACTATGAGAAGTATACGCCGATGACCAGGTACAACTAAAGAAACGAGCTGACCCTTTAGAGCGTAGCTCTCAATGGCTGGCATCTTGAAAGCAATGTGTCCCCCCCTCCCCCGAGATGTTGACAAAAACAAATCATCATGTAGGCCGATCGTAGTGATAGTGCAGAAATGGTCCAAGCTCGATGGCACATACCCCTGCGTGCTCAGGGACCTGTAACGCGCCCTTGAACTACCCTTGTCACAAGTGGGTCCTAACGAGGTCCCAGGCAGAAGGGTAAGAACATATGCTTTTGAAAAAAAAAATTCTTTCAAAAAGGACGGCTAAAAAATTATCGGCGCCAACCGTGCAACCACGCTAGTGCCACAGCTCGAGCGTTCGTCGTCGTCGTCTTCTTCCACAACTGGCTCTGTTGCCGCTCATCATTCCAGAGTAGAATTTCAATTCCGTCGTCGTAATGTGGAGGCCGTGTCCACGGGGGTATGAGCGATTTCTCAAGGGGGCATGAGCCATTCATTGTCTTACGTGGGGGACACATTTAGTTATGTGCTCTCTCTCTTCTCCCCATCTTTCATCCCCCCCATCCCGCTCCCATGTGTAGGGTAGCAAACCGGTTAGGCTAAACTGGTTAACCTCCCTGCCTTCCTTCTCCACTTTTTCCTTCCTTCCTAGTAACCCAGGTGATACGCGAATGTGTCTGCGTAGCTGTATCGCCACGATGACCCACATATTAGGGCAATAAATATGATCCTGTTCAGTATTCTGGGTCACCTCTGTGTCGTGCGTTAAACAGCTTCGCTGGTCATCCATCTTCACATAGCGGAAGGTCTGTGAATGTTTTTCTTTTTTTTTTCAACCGTGTGTTGTAGCAGGTAAAACTAAGTGAGCCTAAAGGACGTCGGCGGACAGTATCGAGGAAGATTTAAACACGGAGTTCGAGAAAGGTGTGGGTGGATGGAAGGGAAGTAAAGACAAAAAAAAAAAAAAACAACGATATAGGAAGCAAATGACGAACGAGTGTGCTGTCGGCCACTTGCCATGGAAGCATCACGGTGCGCGAGAATTGTGTTGCGGACACGTCACAGCGTGCGTTGTTGGAGACTGGGTGCGATACATGCGATCGGTGGCGTATCGTGTTAACAGGATGAGATAGACTTATGCAATGCCGGGCCTTGGCAAGTGTTTACACTCACTCTGTTTCATACTTAAGGAGCAACACTGTAGAAGGTAGAGCGATTATGTGCAATTCCGATATCCGCAAAAAGAAAAAAAACACAAGCAGTGCCATATAGTCGAAGGAACGTCAGTAAAATGTCAGATTAATTAAGTTAGCATTAATATCATGCGTTATAATAGCTCTATAGTAACGACACGGTGTCTAATTGTGTCGTGTTGTTTTAGCTTGCTTTTTTTCTTCCTTGTGTTGTGCGTCCTTTTCGTTCGCGTTTCTCAACCGCTTCCGATCAATTACGTTGGGGATATTTCGGCAAGCGACCCTCTTTCTCCTGCCCTTGTACAGGTTTGCGTGTGCGGCTTCAGCAGATAGAAAGAAATAAATTTCTTCTACGCTACCTCTTGTGCAGTATTCATACGTGAAACAGGCGCAGCGAATCGTGTAAGCGGACGCACGCTCCTCCCGAACGGGGTACCGGAAACTTCATTGTTTGCTATGCAACGCGGTAGGGATACGACCTCAGCGCGCAGCTCCAGGCTACTCAGGGCGTGACTTGCAAGCGATGCAAGTTCAGCGCTCCTGGCGCGCAGCAGACACTGCCCGTCGCCTGCGCCTATTTTGTGGTGCCTAGTGCCCTGTATGCGTACGTCTTTCTTTCTTTCTTTTTTTCTTTCTGAACACCTCTCCGGTGTCTTTTGAGCGTTAAAGAGGGGCATATATTCAAGTCACTGCCTAATAAAACAAACATAGAAACAAACAAACAAACAAGCAAGCAAGCAAACATGTGTCAAACCTGCGAGCTTTTTGATCCAGAGTTCGGTGTAAAAGCCATTTGACTGCAACGCACTTTTTTTTGCTTTAGAACATTGGACACAGAAAACTGAGAATATCGTATTACAAGATGACATCGCTACAGGCTCGCCCAAGACTAAGGTGAACACAGAGATGCGTCCAAGAAGTGCGTCCAGTCCGGTGGAAGCTACTGCGAATCATACAGATTTTGTACATAAGCGTCAGTTTCCTGCAACTTAGCGGCTTAGGAGACGGTGATAAGAGTACTCCTGAGCTGATATATTTCGTAACGCATGCACTCGAAAGGATATGTTCTGCATCCGCCGCCAAGCGCAGGCTAACACTTTCAGGATTAAATTTAGTACACATAAACAAATACCAGACGGGAGCACGGTCACGGTGGTAACTCAATTGGTAGAGCGTCGCAAGCGTAATGAGAAATGAGAAAATGAGGATTCGGCTGCCATGCACCTTTGGCAAGTTGTTTTTTTCTCAACTACTTTAGTTTCCCTTTATTCATAATTTGTACACATCAATAAAATAACCACGTAATATCCTCTATGCGTTCCTTAGCTTTCCTTAGTCTGTCGGCTTCATGTGGCTGTAATGAACGAAAGATCAACTCCTCGATGCCCCTTGCTCTATTCACTCTTCTAAATGAGCGTGGTATAAAATACATCTCTGGCTTCTTAATTTAGATGTATCCGTGTGGGATTATATTGTTTTTCTTCTGGCTATAGAAGCAGCCAGAAATATGCTCTTGATAGGATATGTGGCTCTCCACTTCTTCACAGGTACGATGATAAAAGAGAATCACGAATTAGGTGGCTAATTGGGCTGTCTAGTACATCTGGGCGGCCGTATTTTAAGGAAGCGCCCTGCTCGCGTTAACGCACAGAGTGCTGAAACCGCCAGGGTGTGTGTTTTGAGGTTGTTCAAGTGGGTCAATTTTCTTTCCTTTTCACCTTGAGTTTCCTGCAGCGGCTTTTTGTACTGGGGCGCTATAATGTAAAGTTATTCCAAAGTTTTCTATTCCAATTCTGGAATCAGGCCGCTGCCGTTGGCCAAACACTTTTCTGAACCGCCCCCACTTCGCTTGTCTGTCATGCGACGTCACGAAAACCGCGCTTAGCTCCCAATCTGACATGACCTGTACACACTGAATATGCATGATTCGACCGAGCGAAAGAAAAATAATTATTTCTGATTCGACGCCGTTTTGCCATTAACCCTCTGCCATTGGTCAAAATGTTTCAGGCTGCACCCACTTCACCTGTCTGTCACTAGACCTCACAAAACTACGAAAACTCATTTCGTTATAGTGACGTGTACGCGTTAAAGATGCATTAGTATGCCGAACAAAACTGGATGTTTTTTCTGAATACCCGATGGCTGCCCCGTTCCAAAGGAATAGAATATGGCTACCGCCGGTCGCTCAGGCACTGGCTACTCGCACCTGCCGGAGAGCATGTGTTCATTTTCGTATAATAAACCTTTAAGCGCGGCAGTATAACGTTGTCGAGCCCTTTCGGCCCGTATACGACATCCTTCTGCCAATTCTTCTTTGCTGAGGATCCGTGCGGCATTTTTCACTGTACGTTGCGCGCCGCCGCGATTTTAGACAAGCCACTGCAAGCTAAGTTAGGGAAAGCAGACCAATCGTAGAAGCCGCACCTCCTTCTTCATCCGTTTATCTATTTTCAGTGTGTTGGCTCGGCCCCATCGAAACCATCTCCACTTGAGCGTGCTCCTCGTCTCTTGTCAGCCAATTAGATAGAAAAAGAAAAAACCGCTCCATGTAGGCAATGTTACTTGTTTTGAAAGAAAACGAAAGCGACCTTCTATAAACGAGGAGAGCGTTGGATTGGGCTGTTCAGGCAACGCTGTAAGTCACCGCCCTATGTTTGCGTCGGCGCTTACGTAAATGTCACTTCAGGAGATTGGAATAAAAACATATTGGAATAGTTTTATGTTATAGGGCGCCTGCTTTAGCGACAACGTTCTCATTGAAATATTCATCCCTCCGCATCTACATTGAAATATTCATCCCTCCTCATCTAACGGCCTGTGGAACGTGGGATAACGTAATCACATTAATTAACTTGATGCAGCATAAAGGACGCTCTTTGCACTTTTGTTTGAGACAAGCACATACGGTAGCAGCAATATGTCGAAATAGGCAATCTGCACTGGGCATATATCGCCGCGGCATCGAGCTATGACAGCCGAGAACACGTAAGGCGATGGGAAACGTTATGCGAGAATTGACGATGATCGAGAGTTAAAGATGAGGGATGACGAAGTCATTCCACCGCGGCGATTTATCACACGAGCTGTGTCTGCCCGTTTATCACAAGCTCGCCAGCTGTCTTTGCAGAGTGTGCCTCGAAGCTCGGCAACTTTCTTTCGCACTGTTCGATTGTTCACCTAGGTTGTTCTGTTGACGACAGTCCACTGTCGCTTCTGACTGCATGAAACGCGCGCACACACGCGCGCACAGGTAAAGAAGCCCAGGTGATCAAAATTATTCCCAAGTCCCCCACTACGGCGTGCCTCATGATCAATTCGTGGTAGAGTATAGATGCTGGCATTGCGTCCGGCGCACCGATAAAAACAATAAAGCTACGCAGCATATGATCAACAAGGAACGAGGCCTGTGGCGGAAACTTCTTATTCGTAGTTGAAAAGGCATGGAAGCGAGGGCGAGCTTGTATGACTGCAGATCATAGGCGCTCAGCGCCGACAAACTTTTCCATCTCCATTCTCCAAATTTAAGCTTCAAGTCAGCGCTCGTCCTGCCCTTTCTTTATCTTATGTTCTCGTTTTTTCGCGCTGTGCAGCTATAACATGCATTCGTAGTTTACTTATGTAAAAACCTGGTATGCGACTCATTGTGCGGTGCTTGCGAAAATCGCATTCTCTTTATAGCGATTTTCTCTTGAGTGACCGTCTCTTGTTAGGAAAACGAGCAAAGTGGGATGGAAAAGGTAAAATACAAAACGCATAAGCGTAAACTTCAGTAATATACCTAATGTAATGCAACCTGACTACAGTCGGTTGCTAAAGTTGCAGAAATGCTCGAAAGAGAATTTCTGTAACTTTATCAACCGACTTTAGCATCTTTGGTTCGTTGCATACTTCTTTTTCTTGCCTTGCATCAATACGTTTGTTTCATACTTCTATTTCCTTAAAAGTAACAGTACGCTCTCGTCATATCCGTATGGCGCACATGTAGTTAAAGATATTTTGTTCAAGTCAGGATATCTAGTGTCCTCAACGCAGAGCGTTTTCAGCGCATCGTGGCTTTCTCGGAGGCGGTTGGTGGTCTCTGCCAAAAACACCTTACGTACTTCTGTTTTTAAAGCTGGCTTTGCTGCAAGATTTGTATTTTTGTGGAGAAGCTCTTGTCCTGCGTTGGTATTCGAAGAAAGATTTTGTTTGGACATGAAGTAGATGGCATATGAAGAAACCAGCAGCTCGCATAAATGCGCTGTTTAAATATTTGTGTCGGTGTAGTACGTTGCATACGGTGGGTTTCTGCCTTTTGTGCAGTGTTTCTTGCACGTTCTGTGAATGCACACGGAATGTTATGCGTTCTATTATTGTGCAAAGTGATAGGATGCTTGCGCTGTAACAACGCGTTGAATAAACTGAACTGTGAAAGAGCAACTCTTTACAGGATAGTAAAATTACACAACTTTTTAAGCCCGCAGTGACGTAAAAAATTTTAGAGGGGTAAAAATAAACAAACTTTGTTTAAGAAAAGAAAGGAGGGGGGGGGGGCAGGGCTGAGAGATTCTCTCTGAGAGGCTTCTCAGAGATTCTAGACAAAAAGCCAGAATCTCCTATCGCCTATCCTCGAGGTACAATTGCGACGTTCTCACTTTTGGTTAAAGAAATATATAGTTGTCCATTAAAGCACACAAATGTGTGCCTTCAGTGCATTTTTTGAATGACTGATCCACCTTTCTGTCTTTACTTGCAAGGTCACTAGCACAGCTTACTGGTTTACATGCAAGTAGTTTGCAAGAAACGCACTGCCGTCCACAGGTAGCTGCCACTACCCGCACTGCAGCTCCCGACCGTGCCCGCTTCTGCTTGCCCCGACAGAAGCAAAGCAATATTTTGTGTCTCTACCCGCGACTTGCCCACCCGTGGGCATTCCTGAAGTCGTCGGAAAACGGAACGGGCGGCGCAGCGGCGGGCAGAGGTGCTGGCTGCTTCCGTTCAGCTTCGTCCGGTTCCCGCCGCTCTTCCTTTACCCTCACTTCGACCTCGGGAGTTCGGGCGGGCGACCGCGCTGGGGGGTTCCCGAAGGCTCCACTCCGTTGGGCGCGAGTGCGGCTTTCGGTCTCGGGTGAGTTGGTGGTGGCTGTTAATCGTTGCTCGTGCTTTCATGTGGGGGCCATTTCGTAGAATTCCTTCCAATACATAGCCCTTCCTTACTCCAGTAAATAATCTGTATTTCTAATGTACCCGCAATTATCTACCGTATGAATTACGTGGCCTTCCCAGCATCTATTTTTCCCCTTAATTTCAACTACGACTACCCCCGTTTGCTTTCTGATTTACTCCGTTCTCTTCCTCTCTCTTAGCATTAGGCCTAACATTTTTCATTCCATCGGTTATTTGAGCGGTCTTTAACTTATTCTCAATCTTCATTCTTAACCCCCAAGTTTCCGCTCCATATGACCGTACTTGAAGAATGGAATGATTGTACACTTTTCAACGACAGCGATGATTCTCCCGGTCACGATTTGTTAATGCCGGCCATGTGCACTTCGAACCATTTTCATTTTTCTGTAATTTTAGCCTAGTGATCCGGATTCACTGTCACTAATTGACTAAGATAATCTTAATCTTGTACATACTCTAGAGGCTGACTGTCGATCATGAATTCTCGTTCACGTGACAAGTTATTCAACCTTACCTTTGTCTTCTGCATATTATTCTTCAACCTACTGTTACACTTTCTCAGTTAACGTCCTCAATCAATTGTTGCAATGTGTCCCCAGTGTTGCTGAACTGGACAATGTCATTGGCAAGCTGAAGCCTGTTGAGATATTCGGTGTTGATCAGTGCCCTTGATCCGCCCCAGTTCCCAATCTAATAACTTGAATGCTTCTTCTAAGCATGCATCAATGTTGCCGGAACATCCGGCAACATTGATGCCTTCAGGTAGCATATGTGGGTTTATTGACCAGTTGCCTTCACCCGAAAAGATCACGTTCTCGTGACGCCTGCGGCAAAAAAGACGTTCCACGTCCGCCGCCAAGGTCTGTGAGTGGGGGCGCTGGCTAACACTCCCAGGGTTCTACTAGTACACATAAATACCCAAGAAAGTGGATGGGGAAACGCCGCCGCGGTAGCTCAATTGGTAGAGCATCGCACGCGACATGCGAAGGTTGTGGGTTCGGTTCCCACCTGCGGCAAGTTGTTTTTTCATCCACTTTAATTTCCATTAATTAATCATTACTTTATTTCATTTATTAAGCACATGCAATTTCCCTTATGTTGTACTTGGTGTCAGTGTTTGTTGGCTTCTCATTATATGACTAATAAATATCGGGTCCCTCGGTTAACCCCCTTTCTTCTCGTCTATATATATATATATATATATATATATATATATGACACATCAATAACAAACTTGACGGTTGTCACGGTGGACGGATACTTCTATTTACTAACACCCAATAGAGTGTCACGACAAGTATGAAAATTCCGGCTATTGCGTGCATAGAGGCACACAGCATATCAGACATAAGGCAGAAGTTCGCCGCACAGCATTAACGTTGCTGCGTTCGAGCATAATGCACACTCAACACAAATATGCACTGGAACAGCTCAGTGCGCTTTCAGAGGACAAGTGAGAGCCCGCCGCAAATGTATAAGCATGCTCCATCCTCGCCTCTCAGTTATGGCCTCTGGCCAGTCAGCTGCAGTAGCGAGCTCCAACGCTTACTCGCGTCAGCTCGAGCGGCGCAGATAGACAATTATTGTCGTAATACTGCTACACCCATATCGTAGAAATTTCTTCTTAAGTTGTCTTCTGCGACGGCTGTTTAGGCTCTTGTGAATGGACTTACGCTTATTGTTAGCGGAAATACTGAAGTTTGCACCTGTGCTACCCTTACAAATACGCATTTTTTTTCGACTACAGCTTCCGTCTTTGCAGCGGCGGGCATCGCAAGCTTGCTCATCTTGCGATCAGTTCTAGCTTTGTGAATACGCTTCTATCGTAAGATTTTTTCTTGCGCTAAATTTTTGTGCGTAAGTTTCCTTAGTGAATTCCGCCCCTGTTCTTTTGTGGCTCGTTGGTAGGTTTCGCAGGCATTTTTTGCTGAGAGATGCTTCTTGCCCTTTATTTTGAATAGGCACTAACGGCCTTTTGTTTTGGAATTTCAGCATTTGAGTAGAGTTCCTTGATATCGAAAATGGGCTTAACTTCTTGCTCTTTGTATTCCTGAAGATGATTCCCTGTTTTTTGTCAGTACCGATTGTCATGTCGTTCGAAATGTGATAATAAAAACCAGAGACAATCCATCGTTAAAGCAGTGAAGACACCCGTTAATGCGTCTATGTCCTCGCCTTCCTGTGGCTGGCTATCTTACAGCATTATCATCCGCTTAAATAACCCACCAACATGCTCGATTAACTTCGTCGTAGCGAGTATTTCGTGTGCGTCAGCGGTCGCAGAAAAATATTCGAATAGAGCGCTTGTTTCGTCTCATCAGAACAGCGCGCGCTGAAAAGAGAGAGTGTACGCTAAAGCAAAGGATGAGAATGTTTCATCTTGTGCCGTTTAGCAGTCTTCGAGGCAAGACATGCGCGCACTCTAGCATGCTTTCTCCGAAGACTTGCGCATACGCACAGCAGAGGTTGCTACTTAGGCGTGCGAAGTGGGCGGTATTGAAAATAAGCCATTGCTCCGCCTACTCTTTTTCGGGTGATCATTACCGCTTTTCTGCGCAAAACGTTCGCACTCGCCCCTCTGAAGGGAGAGGCCGTGCCCACTCAACAAGCGAGCGATTGAAGAACTTTGTCGCGACCATAATTCTTGCGGATTAAATGGCGCGCGCCGCTATGCCGAGGTTGTGTCGACTGCCGAACTGAACACGATTCTGCCATCCGCTCAGCTCATTACCGCGAGAGCCTTAAAGGGACACTAAAGTGAAAAATGATTTCTTCTGCATCAGTAAATTACCGTTCTACAACACCAAAAACGCCACTCGTACAACGATAAGACGTTTAGTAAGCCAGAAAAAGCGCAAGAACGAAATACGGGTGGCGACGCCTGCTTAAGTTCTCGCACCTGGAGGCTGTGACGTCTTGGATTTTGATGGCATCTTCCAGGGCCTACTAATTATATATAGCGGTACAGATTGACTACATTGTGTTCTAATGGAACCAAATATTAAGCATGACAAGTTTCGCGAACCTTTATTCAGCCAACGCGGACCAAATGCGAAGACATACTTTGGAATCCCTGACGTCACGTTGACGTACCGGCGCTGGGGTTTCGGCGTGAAATTCAAATATTGATACTTGGACCTTCATTTTCTCATGTAATAATCAAACTATTTTTTTGAAATGACTGCCTGCAGGGTTCTCAAACGATGCTGCGTTAGTATAAACTGATTTATTGTTTCGCTTTAGTGTCCCTTTAAAAAGAGGAAGCTTTAGCTCGGGTGCTCCTATCTAAATACACGTAAAAGGAGAATTTGTTTTTCTCGGCAAAGACTGCACCAAATTTAGCGAAGTTCATTGCATTTAAGAGAAAATTTCAAATCTAGTGACTGTTGGTCCAGAATTTTGACTCAGGTCCTCAATTTTCTATTAAAAATGGGCAAAAATCGAAAATTTCGGGAAAACGAAACTATTAAGTTTACAAATCTGTAACTCAAGAATGTTAAATGATACCACAATTCTGTGAATAGCATCTAATGTTATTCTAATAGATGCTATTCTAATAGCATCTAAAGCGGACAAAATTGATATGTTACACATGAATAAAAAATTTAGTAATATGGAAATATAGCTTTTGCAGAACCCTTCTACAAAAGGTAACGAATTCACGTAAAATATAAATTGACATATCGGATACGTCCGCTTTGAGTGTTGTAATAGATACCGTTTACAGAACTGCGGTAACTGCTTTTGATGCATAGCTATTAATTTATAAACTTCGTGCTTCTATTTCTTCAAGCTGTCGAATTTTTGAAAATCTTTTTTTAACAATATTCAAGCCATAAATCGAAATTCCACTTGCAACAGTTACTAGAATTTAACTTTCTCTCTCAAAGGCAACAAATTTCATTAAAATCGGTCTAGGGGTTAGCTCAGAAAAACGTTTTTGCGTTTTACATGTATACTTGAATAGGCCGCGTTGGAGTTGGGCCCGAGCTAAAGCTTGTCGCGAGAAAAACTGGCGTCGGCGTCCGCGGCCGAAAAAAATGATCCCTACCACACATCCTCAACCACGCAGGCCCTCCACCTGGCGCATATGCGTTATTGAACTGATTCAATTTCTCAAAGTAAAATGTGTCGGAAAATGCGTAAAGCACGACTTACACACAACCTACACACATGCTAGCGTCGGATTGTAATTTGAATATACGAGAAAACATAATTCTATTAAGCTGAAACTCATACAAAAAACCTTTTTTCCAGCTGCTGTTTGAGATCTCTCTTGGTAGGAGCGGCCCGCTCGTTCTTGCAACAACATCAAAAAGACAACCAGAACGCTCGCCTTCGTGCATAGCGTTCGCCGCCGGCGTTTTCCGGTTAACATTACGGTTACATACGCACCAGTTGCCGGGAAGCGTGAGAAGCAGTCAGTGATCTTTGAATGCTATCGCGTTCCACTCTTAAAGGCAAAGCCAAAGCGTCCTCCCATTTTTTTTTTTTTTTTGCTCTGTATACGTCCAAAGATTCACCGAAAGTTGTGTACTTCTTTCTATTCACACAGGCAGTAATATTTATATAGACGCATACAGCGTGCGGATTTATGCTTTCGCTTTCGTTCTTTCTTTTTTTTTTTTTGGGTAGCACGAAGAAATAAAACGAAATCTGAAGCGCACCTGCTACGCTGTAGCGTTTCTTTTATAGTTTCGTATCCTTTTTTCCGCTTGCTGTCTAATAACGTCTGTTGAAACAAAGATTTTTTTTAGAACTGGTTACCGCCGGCACTGTGATCTTCGCTCCCGGTCTTCTTTATTCTTTCTTAGGTTTTTTCTTCTTCTTTTTTCCCATTCAATGAGATGGTCTCTTGCGTCAGCAATGGGTAAGCGTTTGCTTTTGAAGGACGCCGTCATTCCCCCAAGTATAATTTTACCCTAATGGCGGAGCGGCTGCTTCGGGCGGCTTCTTATGTAAGCGTTTCGAGCGGTCGAAATATCACAGGGCCCGCTAGCTCTTTCTCACCCAGGCACACACACGCCGCACCCGCTTTGTCTAGTTCGCTCTCTCATCCGGGTCCTAAAAGTCAGACGCGGCTCGTTTCGTTGTCCGCACGTGCACGGGAGCGCCCGCGCGCACCCGCGGATGCCTTGCGCAGCACTTTATCGCCGCTACTCGTGGCTCTTCGATAAGCGAAACACGCGCTCGAGCGGTGACGACCTGGAGGGAAGCCTCTTTCGTTCGGGGCTGCTGCTGCTCCCCTCACTGGATTGCCGACGGCGGCTGGCTGGCGAAACCCACGCGTGTCCTTTTTCATCCTGCCATTTCGAATCCCATTTCCAGTTTATGGGTGCGGTGTTCCCAAACGCGTCCGCAGCCTCCGCTCGGCTGGCATGCGCGGCCAAAGAAAACACACATGTCGGTACAGATGGCGGGCTCTTTTGTGGAAACGTTCCCGCCCTCGAAATTGCCTGACAATCGCGCCTGCTCGGTTCAGGCACTCCTTGGAAAGAGCGAGAGGAGCGCTCACGATCCTGCCGGGACCGAGCGCCGTCTTTTCCCTCGTGCGCTGGGCCATCGGCCGGCGACTCCCTATTTCTTCCGAGCACACGGCTCGACTTGTTTTTGCCCGGCGCTTGCAATTACTTTCCGAGCCCCCGCTCTTCATCTCCATGGGCCCCGTTTCAAACCTTTTGTCTTTCTCTCCTGTCGCTTTCATATTCCGCCGTCAGCTTCACGCTCGCGGACCCGCAGGCGGCGACTTTGTGTTCTTTGATTGGGCCGGGACAGAGACACGCGATGAAATGAAGGCACCCGGTTATCTTCTGGCATGTGAGTTGCACAGCCCAGAGACCTTCCGCGCGTGGCCCTTCCACTTTCTCCCGAGAAAACTGGAGGGGAGGGTTGTGCGGTTCGCGAAATACGGCCGGCCGGCGCTGTCTCCTTCGGGGAAGAACAGCCTTTCTGACCCTTCCGCTGGAAGCGCCGAGGGCATATTATGAAATCGGCGAAGCCACGCGTGCATATGAAATTGTCACACGTGGTCAAACTATCTCTTCTTCTCTTTTTTCCCTCTTCCACTTTTTCCCTTCGTGTTCGCGATGAAGTTCTCATAACCTCGGGTAGCGGCAGAACAGAAGGCGAAATAAGCGCTGAGGCGCATCGTACGTATTGCGCCGGTGTGAAGCAAGGTTATAGTCTGTTCCCTTTTCGAATTCAGTCGCCATGTTCGGAAGTTTTCCACTCACCTTCTTGTTCTGCGGTTGCATTGTCGAAGCATCAGCAACAGTGTTACAAATAAACAGCTACAAGTAGCCCAACATAGAATAGCTTCGCCAAATTGGCCCATTTCTCGTAGAACGAGCGAGCAAAAGCATTTCTCTTTGCTTGGTAGCGCTGCATTACTGATGACAGACAAGAAGCAAAAAGAAGAGAGCGAATAGCTGCTGCCTGTGAAACGAAAGGCGCTGATGCCGTGCGCGTCCTTACTAGGCGCGTAGAGAAAGAACAGAGGGGCTTCAAGTCCAGATAAATGCTTTAGTTAGGGGTATAAGCGTCCGGCTTGCCGTAAAAAGGCTTGCGCCGATTGCTGCCGCGAGTCCTGCGCCGTGCTGTCACCCCTCACCGACCGTGATCTCTTTAGCGACGTCGGCGTGCTGTGAGTGACGTAAGCCAGCTGTCTAACTGCAGCCCAAGCTGCGTGGTGGCAGGCGCGGCGCTGCTCGTTTTCCGTTCCTTCCAACCTAGAGGAAATTCAATTTTTGAAAAGCTCGATTTGCGACTGAGGGTTGATGAGCGAGACAGTCGTGCTCGGAGTCGCAATTCGCTGAGCTTAGAGCACTCAAGCCCTTTCGCGCTTGAGTTGCGACACCAGACGCTTTCCTTAAAGGCCGCCGAGCAGGGGACGCAGTGTAGCCCTCGATCACATTGCACTTCCTTCTCATTCCTCTTATTCGTGAAAGAGTCAACGTTGTGGCATCTTTTCGCGAACCTGAGTCGCCGTTAAGTCAAACGTCTACCAGTGAAACACACTGAGGAAGACAAAAAAGCGGAGCCATACGGAGGACAATGGAAGCACGGAGGGCAGGATTGCGGCTACATCAAGTGTCTCACTGTGACGCAAGTAATGGTCGTCGGGTGAGGTTTCAAGAGATTGGCGTGACTGTATTTTTCTTCGCTTTTCCTCAGCTCGAGTCGACGAATCGCACTCCGCCCTAGCGTCCCCCACCCTGCCGACGATGAACTCACCGTGGAGCAATTTCGGATGCCTTCTTCGACGTTGCTCTGTTAGGTTTCTCGGCAATTTGTGTTTGTTCCTGAATGGACATAAGTAACTCGGATGGAAATAAAGGGGAAACGAGAAGAAGAATGCATTGAAAGCGGTATTCCACCTTATTTCATTGTTGAAGTGCCTTGTGATTATGTCCTTAGTGCTCCTTTATTTTGCTGTTCATGTTCTCCAATGTTTCCCGTTGTTCTTTCACAATTCTGGTATCAATGTCCATCGCTAGATTAGCAATGCTTAAATAAAGTAAACTCGTACGCATTCAGTGACCGCAAAGGTTACGGACAAATTTATATCAGTAAAATATTAGATAGCGCTGCTGCACTGCAAAGCTTTGACATGGAATATTCGTTCTTGAAGAATCACAAAAAGAATTTATCAAGAAGACCCTTAATACGTGTTCTGCGTAGCTCCACAAGTGCTTTGAGGTAGTGACGGTCGTTGTTCTTGCGGTATATATATATATATATATATATATATATATATATATATATATATATATATATATATATGTGTGTGTGTGTGTGTGTGTGTGTGTGTGTGTGTGTGTGTGTGTGTGTGTGTGTGTGTACCAGAAAAAAGCAATTCTGGGTCCGGGTAAGTATTCACAGTGAAGTAGACGCGCGTATGAAGCGGTTTATTGACGTTTCGGCCGGGGTGCGTCCTTCAACAGATAACCTTTTTGAAAGGCCGGACCCCGGCCGAAACGTCAACAAACCGCTTCATACGCGCGTCTACTTCACTGTGTATATATATATATATATATATATATATATATATATATATATATATATATATATATATATATATATATATATATATATATATATATATATATATATCCACAGTCGGCAAAGTACTGCTGTCTCGAGTCGAGATGAGTCCATGGATGGGGGTAGAAGTCGAAGGGACGGGTCCAATCGGTGTGAACGTGACTGCTTCAAGCTTGGTGTGTTCCATAAGGTTCTGATGGCTTCATTTGTAAGCACACAAATTTTCATTGCCGCGTCTGTTCTTGAGAATGGAATGGAGTTTTGCACACCCTCCTCATGTGCAGATCGTGCTGCTGCGTCAGCATGTTCATTGACCATATGCCACAGTGGCTTGCAATCCACTGTAACGTGATGTCGTGTCCTTGGTCGACGAGGTGGGGAAGCAGCAGTCTGATTTCTAGAAATAGTTGTTCGTGGAGTCCGCGGGGTAAGGCAGAAACCAAACAATGAAGAGCAGCCTTGGAGTCACTGAAAACGCTCCATTTCTTGGGTAGTTCATCAGAAATTTCACGAAGTGCACAACGAATAGCGGCGAGCTCCACTGCAGTCGATGTAGTCTGGTGAGATAGTCGGATCTTTATGGTGGAGTTTTTGTAGGAAAGATCACCGATCCTGCAGACCCATTCACCGTGGTCGAAGCGTCAGTATATAGATGATGATGCGCGTTGTATGTCTCGTACAGCAAGAGCAGTGAAAGCTGCTTGAGTGCTGGAGAGGAGGGTTCGGCTTTCGTTCGTATTCCTGGTACCATTAGTCGAACTTTTGCTTGAGCCAAGCACTATGGGGGAAACAGAACTCTCGCTGGAGCTGTATAAACTGATGGAAGGTATGCACGATAGGATATGCTGTTTCACAAAAGAAGGCACGTGGTGGATCCTCTGGCAGTGAGGCTAGATGATGGGCAGGGGATCCAGCAAGGTGTCTTACATGTGCTCTCAGCGCTTCCATGACTATTTGGGTCTTTGGCTGGGAAATCGTGTGCAATCGCAATTCTTTCAGCTGTTGATGAGCACCGCGGCAATCCAAGAAACACTCTAAGTGCCTCTGGGCCTGGACGCTTTCGAGTGGACGGATGTTAGTTCTGCAGGTGTTGGTCAGCACAGCTGTATCGCAAGGCATGCATAACACGATCGAGGAGCTCTTAGACGCTCACCACACAGCCCAAGTCCGTCGTCTCTCGCTAACCCCGGCTGGCCGCACAGTACTCCGGAAGCTCAGTCCCGAGGCTATCCCCGAGGTTACAGAGTACATTACGATTCCGCGAAAGGTCAGGGGGCATATTTATGCCCCACCTCTCCCGGCAACATGGACCCCGAGTTCCATCAGGGCCGTCGGCAGGCCCGTAGTGAAGCCATTTGGCGACGCTACGGCTCGCAAGATGGAGTGGTCTACACAGACGTAGCCAGACACCCTCGCGGCGACCTCATGACCGCCGTGGTAGCGGATCACAACGGAGGACCGACAGAACATACAACAATCACGGCTGGCCGAGTGGTGGAAGCGGAAAAAACCGCGATTGCCATGGCCATGCATGCGGAAGCGAATACCGTCATCAGCGACAGCAAGCAGGCCATCGGCAATTTCGTCCGTGGTAGAATTTGCAAACAGGCGTACCATGTCCTCGCACGACGCCCCCTAAGCGGCTTGAAAACCCTCGTGTGGACCCCCGCTCACGCGGCTGTGCCCGGCAACGCGTCGGCTCACAGTTTGGCTCGAGATCTCGCGCGCCGAGCCTCGTCCGCGGATACGGACGGCGTGAATGAGGAGGAGAGACACGAGGAACCCTGCGAGACTTATTATGAAATAGCCCATCGCTATCGCTTGAGGCATCGCGCGCTCCCACCACCGGCCAAGCAACTCGACAAAACGCAAGCGGTCGCGTTTCGGCGACTTCAGACTAATACATACCCATACCCAAAATACATTAACAAAATCACAGGGGGCAAGGAAAGCGACAAATGTAGGCTCTGTTCAGAAACAGGAACACTCACACACATAATGTGGGAATGCACCTCGCTCCCGTTCTCTCATCCCCCCGTCAGCAGCGAGACTGACTGGACAGCCTGGCTCAGTTCCGGGGACGTCGACCGACAACTTGAACTGGTGGACTGGAAGGAAAAGGCCAAGCAGGCCCAGGGCCTTACTTGAGCCCCAACCCTCAGCCACGTCCCTCTTTACCCTTCCCCCTTTCAATAAAGTTTATCGCCACCCCAAGAAAAAGCGTCTTGTATAGTTGCATCATTGCATGTACTGACGTACCCCAGGCTTTTCCTCCAAGAAACTTGAACACATTAGAAACATCCGTCAAACGCTTCTTTAGGTGGCCACATGAGGACTCCAGCAGAGGCCACGATCAATGATTGCGCCTAAGAATCGGTGCGTCTTGACATTAGGTACGCTTTGACCGTCGATAGAGACATCGTATGATCTCATTGGAGGCGCTTGTTTAGCCCAGTAGGTGAGACACTCGGCTTCTGAGCGTGGAGTCGTAGGCTCGAAACTCACTACCGTCAACGTTCTTCCTTTCGAATTTATTCCGTGTTTTATGCATTAATTTCTTTATAGCAATTACCGAAGCGCAGTCAGAACGCAGGCGAGAGCTAGCGCTGATAACACAGGCTTCCGAAAGCGAGGGTGATGTGGCGTCGCTGCGAGGCCCTCTCCCCTCACGCAACTAGAGCCCCTCTACCGAAGGTAGAGGGGCTTTACACTCAACAATTGACGCGCCAGTGCGGCAGCAGGTGTTCCCTTTCCCCCGCTCTGCTCCGTCGAGACGCGCACGTGACGTCACGTCTCAGCCAATGGGTATGTGGGTGACTTTCGCTGCTCCAGACGACAGACGCCGGCTTTCTCGCTCAATGGGCCATGTGATGCTTTCACATCAATAAATTTACCACCATGGTGCACAGGGCTTTACTGTTACGTCTACAAAACAACAGATGATCACAGGTGAAATTTTGTGTTTGCCTTCAGACTACAAGTTCGGTACGCTGATTTTCTGACACAAAGACGCACTTGGTTCAGTAATGCGCGGAAATTTTTCGGCGGCACTCGGGAGAGCAGAACAAAATTTTGTGGCACGGGCCTGTTCATTGCTACCACGGTGAACGGCAATTACATGACATTTATACAGGTCCAATACTGCTTTGCCGTCTCTTGCTCCAATTGAAACTCTGCGCTGAAATAACTTATCTGAAAGCCGTGAGAAACGGAAGCAGTGCATAGAAATTCTCGAAAATGTACTATACTTTTTTACAGCATAAATGCCGTATTGTTCACCAGCTACGTTCTGTATTTCACCATAAAATGTATTACAAATGATAATTTGATTGACTGCTACGTCTGCTCACGTTCACCGATCGAAGGTATTTAGTGAACCTGCAGCAAGCGCAGCGTTAACACCCCTTCTAACACGCTTCGTAAAGAACTAAAAAAAAGGAGCATTTTGTAAGCACGATGTGAAGCCCGTTTCTCTAGGCGCAGTTAACCACAACATGAGTGCAGAGCACATGACCACAGTACCCACGCGCCTTATACAGACGCACACACACAGAGAGAGAGAGAGAATACAGAGAAAGGCAGAGAGGTTAACCAGAGGTAGTTCCGGTTGGCTACCCTGCACGGGGGGAAGGGTTAAGGGTGATAAAAGAGAAAGAGAGTGGAAGGAGGAGATAGAGAGAAAGAGAGACGAGCACGAACAAAGCGCGTACACTATAGAGTGGTAGGGGGCGGCATTCTTAAAGTCTATCGTGAAGCCTCGTAGACCGCAGGAACCTTAATAACGCGAGTAAGGCGTTCAACGCGGATGTTCATTCAGAGCACTGGCCTAAAGCTTTCAGTTCTGATAGTGGACGATTGTTCAACTGATCCAGTGCTCTGCACATCACGTGTCTGTGGGGACTATATCGCGGGCAGACCCAGATAATAATGTGTGTGAGCGTCTCTTCGCTGTTGCATGTGTTGTACGTGGGGCTGTTGGCCATTCCAATAAAGAAATCATATGAGTTCGTAAAAGCAACGCCTAGCCATACATGGTACAGCATGATCTGTTCACGTCGTGGTAGCCCAGGCGGGAGGTGCATCCGTATGTCCGGAGACAACGAACGCAAACGACACATGGTGAAAACGTTCGAGTCACACAGGGGCAAAGTACATTCACGGGGCATCAATCGCAGCCCAGCCGCAGCGTCTGTTCGCGAAAGCGGACTGAAGACTCGTTGACCACTTTCATGCGCAGATCGAGCGGCTTCGTCGGCGTGGTCGTTCCTACTGATGTACAATGTCCAGGAAGCCATTGAAAGAGTATGTTGTGTCCCTTGTCATACAACCAGTTTAGGCCGCCTACTTCTAGCTTTTTAATCATGAATTGCGATCTAGAAGCCCGTTTTCGAAGCAACTTTCTTAACTTAGAAGTCGCTGAAACGTCGCCAAATGTTTCAGTTTGTCCCTAAAAAACGGTCGCTGGTCGCTAAACACACCTAAAAGTCGCTAAATATACTGAAAAAATAGAAACAGTGCATCTGGCATTCTTTAACGTGCACCCAATGCGCAGTGCATGAGCGCTTTTGCATTCCGCCTCCGTGTGAATACGGCCTCCAGGGCCGGGGTTAAACACGCCACCGCTCACAGCGCAACGCCATAGCCACCGCGTTAGCTTGTGTTAGCGCAGCGCCTCGTCACCTACTAGTTGCGATTGGTTAAAGAAGAAGGCGAAAGTGCCGCATAGGTAATTTAGGCCGCCTCTCACATGTTGCCGTGACGTCAGCTACTGATGGCAGCAGCTTTTATGCCGCCTTCCTTACGTAAGCGGTTCGTGCATTCCATGCGGTAGCCAGAGTGCGAATGGGGACTTGTATTTACGCAGGGTCCTAACTTGGCTATGACGGGAGTAGTCTGTTGAAGAAGGCAGTTGCGTAAGCCTTTGTTCCGAGACTTACAAGAAGTATCGCTGTTGAAACATGAGTTCGCTCCTTTATGAGTTGTACTCCTGAGCTCGTCAATAGCCCGTATATAACATGCGACACTCCAGTGCAAGCAGAAAGCTTAATATATGCGTCGTTACAGAAACCATACAGGTATTCCTATTTCATGCGACGCCTAACACGTGTCAAGGCAACTTGCATGAACTTACGCTCTAAATTTGGAACAAAAAATACCGTAATACCTACGCGAATTGCATCTGAGTCGCCTGCGCAACAATTGAACCCTGCGAAAGAAAGAAACGAAAAACAACCAATGCATTTTGCAACCAGCGTAACCTCATTTTGCATCTTTCCTCTTACATCGATTCAACCTTTTTTTTTTTTTGGTATAAGCCATCGCGCCGAGCGCACGATCCCGGCGACGAATGGCGGTGAGAACGAATCGTTACAAAGTTTTCCGTTCTCTCTCTCTCTTCGTGTGTACGCGCGCGCGAGAGAGTGAACGGTGTGGAACGGTAAAGGCACGTCGTGAGCAATCAAGATCTATCTTAAGCTTTATATTGGTTGTCACTTAAGACGCCTATTGTCATCTCACGCTGAGCTCGGCTTTGCTCTGCAAGATACGCTCCTGCGAAGAATTCTATAGACGTGTTCTTACGCAGTTCTCTGTGGTCGTCACTTTACCGATGCGCAAACACGTTGCATCAAAATGTGCAACTGAAGGAAATAGAAAAAGAGCCCCGAAGTACGACGCTATGTGGGGGCGCTCCGCGCAGACTGAACCATTTTCTGGGCACATGTTGTGGCTCACTCATTTTCTAGCAAAATATAAATACTCCTGTTATATAGCCCTTGCGTGTGTATGTGCTGCAAGACGCAGATGACAACGCCATCTGAGATTAGCTGAAATTATGTGAGGCGCACGCACGCGCGTGTTTGTGCGCGTTATTCGCCTAAGTGCACATCTTAAGCGCATGGTTTTTCTTATCGGTGGGCACTGCGTGCATAGTGTCTTTCCGCCGTGGTCGCGCGCATGCGTTTCGTGCAAGCTATTGTACGAATGACGCTGACGACATCGTACATTATTAGACAGCCAAATCATTCGGTCACTGTACCGTTTTATCATCCTCCCTCATTTCTCTCCACCATACTGACTTCCCGTTGCCGCCTTACGTAAGATAGAAAGTCGTAGGTGGGGTCCTCGGATCCAGCCTACTCCGCCTACTGTCCAGACTTCTTAACAAAATCACCCCCCTTTCTTTCTCCAATGAACGGGTGAATGATAAATGAATTAAAAACTGACTGACTGACTGACTGACTGACTGACTGACTGACTGACTGACTGACTGACTGACTGACTGACTGACTGACTGAATGAATGAATGAATGAATGAATGAATGAATGAATGAATGAATGAATGAATGATCCACAGCTACTTTTCTAGCGAACCACAACCCGTACTTGCTACACCTTGAATTTATCAGATAATAAGATAGTCCAGATGTGTTCACTAATGCAAAAAGGAAACATACAAGTCTTGACCGTAGTGGCGTAGTGGATAGGGCGTTTCGATGCCAAGTCCGAGGGCGCGGTATGAAATCCCAACCGCGGAGGCTACATTTCCTTGGGGGCGAAATGCAAATATACCCGTGCATACCATGCATTGGGAGCACGTTAGAGAACTACAGGTAGTCGAATTTAATTCGGAGTCCCCCACTGTCGCGTGCCTTCTAATCAAATCGTTTTTTTTTGCACGTAATACCTCAGAATTGAACGTTTTAAACACAAGTTTTGACGGATGGCGGTGGAGACGATACATAAGGCCTCAAGCATTCATAATACAATGCGAAATATAAAAAAGAGAAACGTGCGCCGGAGAAAAGGCGATCGCGGCCGCAAAGCCTAGCGACATCATTCTGCCTCTGCTGCCGGCGCAACGCAGCTCCCTGTAGCGAGAAGCCTATGGCGGCGACGCTACCAGCGTTTCGTGTGGCATCCATCACTGGCTCCGCTCTCGCGTGTTTCGCGTTCCTCCCAAAGCACCTAGAAGAACGCGTGATCGCTGCCACCTGCGCACGGACCACGGCCTTATCGCGGCGTCTGTATGGGTGCACATTTATTACACGGCAGGGCGGTCTGCAGCGTGACCTGCCACAAATGGCGATGCATGAGTCTGGTCAGAAGTGAACAAGTTGGGAGTTGTCCAGCGGCAACTTTTTAGGCTAAGTTTGCTCCGAAGATTTCGCTGCTCTTTTTTCAGAGCAGTGAGAGCGCCAAACATTTATCATAACTCTAACGACGCAATCCGCAAGCACTTTAGGGTGACCCACAAGGCTCCACATCAAGCCTGTGGACCTATGGACTTACTCGCGAAGAATCAACGCTGTTGTACCGCAGAAAAACCGACTATGCGTACACCTCGGCTTGGTTATTCAAGACTGGACGATGCGCTTCCCCGCTCTGTGCCTTCTATGGTGATGTCGGCAACGTTAACATTCCATTTGGCTATGCCCGCAGTTCGACACAAAGAAAAGTGATGGTCCACAGGCTGCAAGAGAGTGGTCTTACGCACAGGACCTTTGAAGACTTAATTTTTCCCGGAGGGCCCGCGGCAATCGGGCAGAGAGTGCAACGACTGCTGATTGCCTTCATGCGGGGCACAGGGATCTCCGACACCTGGTGGCACACCTCTGGTCAACAATTGACGGCTATGTATGCTAGGCTAACCCCTACTGCTGCAACATCACCGCCACCACCATCACCACCGCCCCTGTTATCTCTAAAATAAATTCTCCCCCTCCCCCTCCCCCCTCTTTCTCTCTCTCTCTCTCTCCCTTAACCGCAACGGTAACAGCTGCGGATGTAAAGCTTACATCAGAGTGCCCAAAGCACTGTAGCTTGAACAATTATTTTTCTGACATCTTAAATGTACTCCTAAATGCTTAGGGATGTTTTTTTTTCGTTTCTTTGCTTTTTCTCTTCGGCTGTTCTTTCCGTCTTTCATTTCTCTTTACCCTTCCCCTAGTGCAGGGTAGCAAACCAGCACCTCAGCCTGTTAACCTCCCTGCCTTTCCCATCCCGTTTATGTCTCTCTCTCTCTCTGCTGATGTCAAACCAAAGCGAGCGAAGATGTTAACTAAATCATGTTTTCCGACATTGTATTGTTGATTGCTTTGTTTCGAAACTTCCCTTTAAGGAAAAGTCACTGAATTTTATAACGACTTATAGTAGCAGCTCATTTTGGCCTTTGTACGGTAGCGAACTGGGGTGCACCATTTTTCTGATTCTTTGGTTGCTAATGAAACGGGCAGTATCCGATGAAATAATCTATCAATATATGTGACTGCTTGAACTCAATCTGAAAATCCTGCTTTTGAAAGCCCATCCAAAGTTCTTCGAAGAAATCAGTTTATTTGGCGTAGAAATTATACTGAAGTTTGCGTTATCCCTCGTTGTCATTAGCGTATGGTGTCTTTCTTTGTATTGATATAACATTTCGGCTTCTTGACAGAAGGACTCATAGGACGTGGTACGACAAGCGGAAATCTTCCTTGACCTTGTCGACATTAGTGAACTGTCTGAGATTACGTTCACCGTTCAGAAAAAAAAAATCATTTTGCGCTAGCCCGCCTGCATGAATTGATCAGTAACGTTTATATTGGTCCTTTTAATGATCTAGTGCTTGTGTCTAGCGTTAATGCAATCCAAAACCATCGCGTCAATTTACACTGTGGGCGAAAGTGCTACTTTGGTGGCATTAATTTTGCAAGAATCATATTCACAATACCATACCAATATCTTGTAGAACCGTTTATACTTTAAGATTTTACTTCTTTTATATGCAAGAAGTTTTATTTAAATGAGATCAGCGGTTTTACTGCAAGAGCACCTCTGCGCTGCACACGTATTTGAATAGGCTATGGCGCAAGCTACAGCTTCTTAAGTAGAGGCGTCAAGTGCAGGAACGCAATGAAACTGTTGAATTGCAGTTGAAAGTTTAAAGACATTAACTGCATTCTCTACTTGGACGGGCGTGTAGAAAAAGAAAGCACGTAAACGCCGGGCGCCAAGAAGTAAACAGTCGAGAAAACATGTGCACGTACTCGAGATAGCCTAAGAACCAGGGAGACCACGAAATCGCCGCGGAAGTGATTAGGCAAGTGTAGACGGATGCTGTTTTGAAAGTCTACGAGTTTTGAGAACCCTACAGGCCTAGCTTAGCTGCCTCGCGGTTGCACGGATACGCTGTTTTGACAAATATGCAAAAAAGGAAGGCGTGCGCATGCAAACTGTCGTAAGGAGCCAGTGGACACACTCGCGATGTCAACGAATACTCAGCAACGCCGAGAAAACACTCGTGCTTGCGTACATGTCAGAACGCATGAGGAAATACTCTCAACGGGTGAAACCAAAGCCGTCAGGTGTTGTTTCGTGTTAACGGGAGAAAAAAAGACGGCGTCGCTGCCGTATACTTATTCGCTGTCGCTTTTCATAAGACAGCGCATGCGAAAATTGGAGGAACGGGTGTCGCTCCTTTAATCTGCATTAATCCAGCTTCTGAGAAGCTTTTTGCTCGACAGTGTAAACATCTGCCGCTTCGGGACGCTTGCGAACCGTTCATGCGACCTATAAACAAGGTGTGCGCTCGTTTCGTTCGGCCACACCACGCGTTCACTCCGGCGAGCGAGTTTTACTAATTGCAAAAAGAAAACGCTTGCAGGAAGCAGCACGTTTTTTGACAGCAATATGGCCAACATAATTAAGGGGTCTTGTGGCATTAGATAAGGCTCTAAGCAAATTTGCCTGACGGCTAAGCGTTAATTTACATGAAAAGACTGTAAAACAGCGAGCAAAATGTGCGCTTACATTCACTTTCTGTTCTCGTGCCCTGGTCGTGATTTTCGTCAGGCAGTAGTGGCAAACAAAGCGAAAGCATGCTGCGGTTACAGCTCAGGAAATGACGCTTGGTATCATTTATCTTTCCTAATGGGGTGCCTGCAGATAGGAAGAAACCGGGTCGATAATAGGTTGTGATGGACACGTGCGATAGAAGATATCGCTGAAGCGCGTAGGATCCTGCCCTATACGAGCGAAGAGCAGCGATATCCTGTGCTTGACATCGCTTAAAATAACGTTATCATTTGCCTCTCAAGGTAAAAGCAGGGCCCGTATTCATAAAAAACTCTTACGCTAAAATTGCTCGCAACAAAACTTTTTCAGCCAATCCTGATGATGGACACATCATTAGCGAAGGCGGTCGGCTAATGGGAAACATCACTTACGAACGAAAAGCTTTGCACATTCCATTCTAGGTGTTTTAAGTACGATCGGCGGGCGGAGGTGGGGCGGGGGGCAGGCACTGTATATGTGGTTTTCTACGGCTGAAGGCAAGGTCGCGGGCTGTATCCTAGGCCGATGGTGACCGAGGGAACCTGCTTGTGCACTTCTATTTATGTGAGGGCTAGAAAAAAAAAAGATTTCAATTTGCAAAAATTATTCAAGACTTGTCCTCCATGGCCTCACTCATTTGCCACCATGCAGTTTCAAGGTGCAAAAGGCAACCATTTCTGATTAGACATCTAAGTACACTTCGACACATGCAGAGGACGAGGACAGAGAGCAGGAACACACAACGTCTGCTCTGGCTCCCCTGAAGTAGACTGCCAACGCGCCTTCTTTTTTTAATCTTTCGTAATAGAACAGCTCAGTCCACAGATGTCATGGTATTGAGCCATAACTGACCGCTAAAAAAAAAGAAAAGAAGAAAAAGTTTTTTTTTTTTTTGCGCGTGCGGTTACAGAAGTGGGACTTTTCAGATTTTTTTTATTTTTTTAACCCTAGGAGGAAACCAAAAATATGAGATGCCTGTTCTCGGTTCAGGTGCTCAGCGTCTCTGGAGATTTTCATCCTTGCTTTGCCTGCACATGTGGCTCGACCATACCACCTCATATGTACATGCACACAAGCTTGCCGTCAATTTAAAAGTGGTAGCACTGCTACTGCGGTTTTCAACGGGTCCCGTCGGGAAGCAAGGCATGTTTGTCATACACTCGCGAGCGTTCGACATTGACGACTGTCAAGTAGTTATCCGGTGGTTGGAGACCTATACGCGCTGCGCCAGTCTATTTTAACTAAGGTGCGCTATAGAGTTTTCACGTGACTTCACGGATGCAGCCTCCTCACCGTGCAAATACCCGAATATGGCGGCCATGTTGACGTCAGTGCACCTTATTATCTCGCGTACATTTTCTTGCTCTTTGACGGGGGCCGTTTTTTACCGCATTATCACCGTTATCGCTTTGTCGGTCGGCGCATACTGCACCGGTCGTGCTGTCGTGCATGCTGTCACGTTTCTTGGTTACGCATCTTTTCGACGTGCAGTATTCCAAGATGGTGGCCACGATGATATCAATGAAAAACATCTATAGGAGGACTCGAGTGAAAGCGGTGTTCGCCGCGCTCTGCGGAGTAAATCATCTATACAGCTTTATTTGCATTCCGCTTGTTGCATATCTTGTCGATATAATTACTTTCGCAAGATTTAATATTAAGAAAAACATATAGTGAAGCAGTTGGGGAACGTCCTAGGGAACGTCCAATTCAGGAGTATTTAACTTCTCATTTAATACGTAATAATTTTACCCCATCATAGAGAGAGCTTGCTGAATATGGAAAAAAATCCACGGGACCAAGTTTTTGCGGATTCGAAGTGCAAGAAGAATGCAAGAATGCTTTGCTAATGCAAGAAGTAAGGGAGATAGGACGGAGGTTCTATGCCTGTGTTCTATTCCTTTTCTATGTTCTATGTTCTGTGCCTATGTTCTATTTCTATTTCTATGTTCTATGTTCATTCTATGTTCTATTCGGCGAGCTGTGTGGGCAAGGTAATGGAGAGCATGGTCCTAGGACGTCTGGAGTGGTACTTGGAGTACCACAGCACCTACCCAGATGCCATGGCGGGCTTCCGACGCGGTCGATCATCGATTGATAACGTCGTCGACCTGGTCACCTACATTCAACAGGAGAAATGCCGTAAGCGTCTCTGCGCTTCTTTATTCCTCGACGTTAAAGGGGTGTATGACAACGTTACGCATGAAGCCGTCCTCTCTGCTCTCGCAGAGGTAGGAGTGGGTGGTCGGATGTTTCAATGGATACGGAGCTATCTATCCATGCGATCCTTCTTTGTAAGCACCGAGGGAGGCCATACTTCTCTACATTATAGCTACCGCGGCGTCCCCCAGGGCGGTGTACTTAGCCCTGTGTTATTTAATCTAACACTAATTGCTCTCCTTGAGCACGTGCCAACCACAGTCAGGCTATCAATGTACGCCGATTACATCTGCATATGGACGTCTGCAGTAACACGGCTACAGTTGAGAGCGAGAATTCAGAGAGTCGCCACACAAACTGTTATCTACCTCCGTAATCGAGGCCTGGAAATTTCCTCCGAGAAATGCGCACTAGTGCCATTTACGCGCAAACCCATGGCCAATTACCGTGCAATGATAAATGGCCAAATAATACGACGGGTCCGATCGCACAAGTTCCTAGGTGTCATAATCGACAGGGACTTGTCATGGAGCCCACACGTATCATACGTGAAAAAAAGGTTGACAGGCATCTGTCACCTGCTCAAGTTTTTCGCTGGCAAGACCTGGGGAATGTCTCCAAGTGCCATGTTGCAACTGTACAGGGTGCTTTTTCTAGAATTTCTGCGATACAGCTTGCCAGCAATAAGCAACACAGGTAAAACAAATCTACGCACAATACAAAGTCTTCAGGGTCAAGTGCTCCGGATCTGTCTAGGCGTGCCTCACAGTGCTTCAACAGTGGCTACGATAGCAATCGCTGGAGACCACCTTGTCAGGACCCACATGGAAATTGAAGTACTCAGGACCCATATAAGGCATCTGGCCAGGACTCCTCGTCACCACTTGGCCTCCCTAACAGCGGACAGACCACACACATCTTTCAGCCAGACGATAACTGCATATGATGAATCATTGCTAGCTTGTTTCACTCCGGCTGCGAGACCTTCGATTCCTCCATGGTGCGTCGCTCAGCCAAAAATCAACCTCGCTATACCTGGTATCTCGAAAAAAGCTGGTCTATCATCGCCAGCCCTTAGAGAGCTCACGCTACTACATTTGTACGAGAACTACCGTGATTCTACGCATATTTACACTGATGGATCTGTCCTTCCAAGCAGCTCCACGGCGGCAATCGTCATACCAGCGAAAGCTACAACAATCAAATTTAAGACGACTCACGCGACAACATCGACGGCAGCAGAGCTCGCAGCGCTCTTTACTGCCCTTCATCACATTGGTGATCAACCACCGCACAAATGGACAATATTCTGCGATTCTAAGGCGGCACTGCAGTCTCTACTGTCACCTTTACGACGCGGACGGCACGAACAACTAATATTCCATATTACAGAAAGGTTACATCATATAAGTGATGCAGGCCACGAAATAACCTTTCAGTGGCTTCAAAGTCACTGCGGGATTATCGGCAATGAACGGGCGGATCACGCTACCCGCTCAGCCCATACTGAGGAACGCCACGTCCCAATTCCTCTTTTTAGAACTGACGCAGCACGGAAGCTCCGCCTACTTGCTCGGCAGTTCACCGCATCGCAATGGAATGAGCCACATTTAAGAAACACGCGACTGTACTCACTTGATCCCACACTAAGTCTTCGAGCGCCATCACAGCTTCGCCGTAGAGACGCCACGCTTTTATATCGACTTTGGTTGGGCGTTGCCTTTACTAAAACCTATGCATTCCGCATAGGGATGACCGACAGCCCAACCTGTGACCACTGCGGCCTTGAAGAATCAATTGGCCATATCTTGTGTGCCTGCCCGCAGTACAGTCCACAGAGGGCATGCCTTCGTCACGAACTTGACCAACTGGACGACCAACCGCTATCCGAAAAAAGAATTCTACAGCATCGAAAGGACCTACCGTCACAGAAGAAGGCCATGCAAGCGCTATTGCGCTTTTTACGATCTACCGGCCTGTGTGAACGACTTTAACTGGAACGCCTTTTGTGTATGTGCCTCCACGTGTGCGTGTTTTTTTTCCCTTTTTTTAGCCTTGTCCTCTGCCATCTTTCTAACCCCTATCCCCCATCCCCAGTGTAGGATAGCAAACCGGAGACTCATATCTGGTTACCCTCCCTGCCTTTCCTCTTCATTCTCTCTCTCTACTATGCCGGATCCTGTGGTTCTATATATATATATATATATATTACATTTTTAGATACATTCATACATATTTATAGTTGTTTACAAAAAGCCTGAGCCTTCTTTTCTTTCTTCCATCTGATTTTTTTCTGATACCTCTCTTTGTCGCTGATCACTATGTGGTGCTTTGCAAAGACGTTTTTTTTTTCTTGTTGCAGTAGACGGTCAGAACCTGACAAACTACAAAGTGGGAGTATACGAGGCAAAGCAAGCTCTCTCTTTAAAAGAGAAACGTGGCGGAAAGAACGACGTGTGTCTTTATCGCGGTGTGCCGGATGGATGACGCTGTAAGGAGCGAATGTGTGGATGTCACGAAAAAAACAAAATAAAGGTGTTTCTGTGGTCAAGGCGGCCGCCAGCAGGCGCTTTCCAAGCTTTTATCCCTCCATTTCGCGGTTCGCTTCGGACGCTTCTCAGTCACAAGCCCTTATTAGCGGTGGTTTCAATGGAAGCAGCAACAATAGCAGCTAGGAACTTTGTCCAGCCACTACTGGCTGATGGGCCGAGACTTTTGGCGAGAACCTCGCGCTCGGGATGCCGCCCTTCTGCTGCTGTGCGCCAGCCTCGTCGGCTCCGACGCGCAGGAAATTGGGTTTGTGGCGAGGGGTGGAGGTTAGCTCGTTAGGGATTAACGGGGCCCGCAGTAATGCACGCGTGTGCCCGCGCCGGCGAGAGAAGACGACAGTGGCTGGGGGTGCAGTGGCGAGGCGCTCGACTGATTACTGCCGTTTTGTTGTACCCGCCGGTGACATCGTTTTTTTTTTGCCTGTCTTCTTTTTTTCGTTCTCTCACTTTTCCTGCGTTCTTCCGATATGCTGAAAAAAGATACGCTGTGGATAGGCTGACGTCTTGCGTGCGTCTGTTCGTTTCTATTGGCCTCGCAGCTCATGCACCACAATATAAAGCGAAGACATTGTGAGGACCACTGCGACGTGGACGTCAAGAACTGCACGCTTCAGAGAGAGTGAAGTCACTGGTATGTCTAAACCCCTTCATTCCCAAGAGGGCCTAAGTTGCGTTTGCGTTTATTTTTTTTCCATTCGCGCTTCGACTTACACTGGTTGCGAGCGTATGTGGTTATGGGTCGGGACCCGTTAGTGGTCGAATGCATAGCAGCGCGCCCGTCCTTCGGTGGCCGATAGACATGCAGCATACTTAGCGCACCACGTTCGACTCCTGCATCGAACGCTACTTGTTTGCACGGTGGCCGCGGCATTCGCTCGGAGAGCACGAAAACTGCGGTTTCCCGCAGCCCGAACAAGCGGCAGGCGCGGGCGCTCTAGCTCTGGCCGCCCATCTGACTTCATTAACTGCAATCTCGCGCAGTCCCGCGAGACTCTCTCTCTGTGCGCGCGATAAACGGCGGCCACTAAACTGGCGCCAACCTCTCCTAACATTCACTTCAATAAAAAAAAAAAAAACTGGCCACTCTCCAGCGCCCCACTGGGCAGCCGATAAATACATAAGCTGCGACAATCTAGCGCTGCTAGCACGCAATTTTTTTTGTTTTACACAACAGGCGGTGCTTCTGGCGTTGCGCATACCGGCGTGTGGTTTTTTACTTTCGTGAAGATTTCGGTCGCGTAATTTCGCGGTGGAGGGTTAATTTTGATCGCCGTTTGGTTCTTTTCCGGCAATCGACTCCACAATGCACGAGGGTTGTTGTGTTCCACCTTCGTTAGAATGTGCATGGCCTCAGCGTCCCGTATATTTGATCGCGTGACATCGGAGTCACCGACAGAGGCCCGCGTACCGACTGAGCCACCGTAGTATACAGGGTGTCCCAACTAACTTTAGCCAGAGTTTTAAAATATGCACATGCCACCAGCTGAACAGAACAAAGGTAATGTTGCTTGCCGTCGCTTGGAGATATTCAAACTTGTTTTGCATTCCGCCTAATAAGAGAATTAGTCTTAATTAGTTAATCAACTTCTCAAATATTATAATTAGAAGAAAAGTGTCAATGAGAAGAAAAGTGTAAAATATAAAATTGTAGAGCGACGTGAAAAATTCCCGATGCAGCTTTCTGTTGCTCAATACCTGCTACTTTAAAGTGTTTTTTCGAGCGTGAAAGTTGCCCCCGAATGCACGGAAAGTGCTTCGAACAGCCAGTCGCGCGGCAATTTTGCATTTGTAGGCTTAGTAATTTGCTCAGGTTTTGCTTTTATGTAGTATAGATTCGGGCCATCTATTATGGCTACTATACGAGCATTCTGAATATATATATAAAGAAAGAAAGCTTCGAGAAATACGATTAGTGTGGTATTGGCCATTCGCAGGAACGCGGACTATAGACGTATTCTTGCTTCTGACCAAAGGTGCAATCATCTTGAATACCTTGGCCTGTTGAGGAACATTTTCACATTGTTGCACGTTATGGCGCTAACCTAACACATTCGCGGAACGTCAAGCATATCAGTACGAACCTGTTACTTGAAAACTGCCCGTTAAAGCCGGTGCTCACTGGCCTAGCCGCTGTTGTTGCCGTTAACGCCACTCTGGCAGGACCGCAGCCTACGTAAAAGGCATCGAGGGAGAGGCAGCTGAAATGAAGGAGCCGAGGAAATGCGTGCGGTAATGCACTCCAGTAATATACTAACTGTGATCATTCGACAGAAATTTGAGTGAACGCATAAAGACTCACACTTCTCTGTCATGCTTAAAAACGCGGCCGAAGTGCTAAATAAGCCACGCCCCCTTCTCCAGCCCTCCTTGATCGCGACGCCTTCTTGCCTCGGAAGCTTTCCTGCGGGTGCGTTATTTACATCGCTGCTATACGTGCTGGTGACAGAACGCACGAGCAATATGGCAATGCGGTAGATATCAACCTTCTTTTGCCGCGCAGTCTCGACGAAGTCGCTCAGTTTGGGTCACGTCGCGGCTCTTTATCGACACTGCTTGCCGTCGCTCAGCATCGATTTGTCTGTGCGGCTGATCGATCGCGAATGACAATGCGAGAGTTACATATAATTTAACGCAAGGCGTTAATGAGATCGCGCCAAGTCAAAAATTGGTCGGGTGTGTATAGGGTGTTAAGCGTGTGCGGCACCAGTACATACGTGCCGAGGCTTATTTCGCTGACGTGACGCTGTTGCCGTGTCGGTGACGGTCGGGCGGCAGTTATAGGCAAGAACCGCGGCTCACCGGCCATATACAGCGTCTCAGAACGTGAGACGCGAGACAGCTTGGCCCAATCCGGTGCTATATCTATATAGCCGCCGCAGCCATTGAGCCTCCTAGTTCCTTCAGCTTTCCCGCTTCGCCTTTAATGCGCTCTGCGCTCGACTCGAGCTCAGGCACCTCGAGCGGGGCGTTATCGGCTTACGGCAGCGCCCTCGGCCACGGTCCGGTGATCGCCGGCCACCGGCGGTCCCTAATTTTCTGCGGCGGCGCCGGCCTGCTTTCTGGCCGCCGCGCTCCCGAGTGCTGTATCGCTCGGCCCAGACGTCTTGGGCACACCGATCCGTGTGACGAGCATGATGGCCGACCGCGCGGCAGGCCGCTGGGACAGCGTTGCGGCTCGAAAGGCGCTTCACGCGCTGGTGGCCGCGCGTCAGCTTGGACCCTTGGCAGGTGTCACGTTCGCCGCCGCCAGGGCCCGCTGGGAAGGGCACGTCTCCCGTGGCGAGAAGAAAAAAAAATCATAAAAAGGGGGAAAGATGCTCGAGGGAGTAGATGGCGTATTCTTTTTCTTCTTCGTATCTTTTTTTCTGTTTCTTTTTCGTTCTCGTTCCTTTCTTTTCTCTTTGCTTACTTTTTCTTTCGTTTTTTCTTCACACGAGCGCGTCGTGCATGCAGCACGTCTTCGCACAAAAAGAAGTACCCCACGCCGACGTGACAGCGCCAACAACAACGCGAAACGTTTGTTGCGGTTGGAAGACAGAAAGGACGAGTCTGCGGTGTTAGTACAAGTGACAAAACATTAGGCCAGTTTCTCAGACTAGTTGATACACTTATTCGCTTTTAAGGGTGTAAATTATGTTACAATGCACGCTCAAAGAAGCCAAACGACAGTGATAAATGAAAGGCAATATAAACAATGTAGTGATTAATTGAATGTATATACGCCATTACGCAACGATGCGTTAACGTTGAAGTGTTGGAAGCTTGTCTAGGGAGTTAAATTGGCCCTCTTACATTGAAAAATGGATTCGTACAGGGACGTAACCAGAAACTGATGTGTGACAGAGCCGCATGTTTTCCTTTGTGCCCTCTTTGATGATTGTTGATACGCACCCCTGTGGGGAACCAGCGCTGGATAGGCGGCGCGTCGATGGATGGATGGATGTTATGAGCGTCCCCTTTGGAACGGGGCGGTGGGTTGCGCCACCAAGCTCTTGCTACTATACTGCCTAATATTCTACCTAGGTTAAACAATGAAAAGAAAAAACACTATGAACTACCACGCCCAAATTTTCTGATCCCCTATTGCGAACTGTGCTTTTGTACGTCTCCGTCTTTTGTCGTTTCCCTACTTTTCTTCCACCAATCCTCCAGTCGCCTCCTACTAATGTCTATTGCGGACATGTTTGCATTACCACTGCTCCCTCTGAACCCAAGGGCTTCAAGGAGGCCAGTGGTGCCTAAATCGACCGCTGGGTAGACGTCTTCACATTCTAATAAAACATGCTCCGTAGTTTCCTTAGCTTTACCACAGCAAGCACATGCTTCGTCTTGCTTCTTATATCTCGCTTTATAGGTGCGTGTTCTAAGGCATCCTGATCTCGCTTCGAAAAGTAATGAGCTTCCCTTTGAGTTATCATAAATGGTTTCTTTCCTGATTTCGTTTTTTCCTCTTAAGTAGTTACTCATGGCAGGTTTCTTTTCCATTGCCGCCACCCATGAGATTAATTCAGCTTCTCTGACTTTCCGCTTGACCTTTGTTGTTGTGTTGTCCACCCTACAGGCCGCATACTTGCTGGTATGCTTCCTAGTTCTTTTCCTCCACTGTGAATCAATGTTTTTCTTGTACAGATACCTGAACACTCTCCCAGCCCATTTACTTTCTTCCATATTCCTCAGCCGTTCTTCATACTCAATTTTACTGCAAGCTTCCCTCACTTCAAAACTAGCCCAGCCCATATCACCTTGCACAGCTTCATTTGTAGTCTTCCCGTGAGCTCCCAATGCGAGGCGACCCACTGACCTTTGGTTCCCGTCGAGTCCTGATTGTACCCCTGATTTATAGCAAACAACCGCATTTCCAAAAGTAAGTCCTGGAACCATTACACCTTTCCACATACCTCGGAGGACCTCGTACCTATTGTATCCCCATAGCGTTCTGTGCTTCATTATGGCTGCATTTCTCTTCCTCTTTACTGTTATGGTTTTTTTCTGTGTTTCCATATATCCATTTCCTTCGTTTATCCATATACCAAGGTATTCATATTCTGTTACCCGAGGTATTTCCTGGCCCTGTATCTCCACTGTCTGTTCACTGTTTTCATTGAATACCATAACACCTGATTTTCTAACACTAAACTTCAAGCCTAAATCGTTGCCTTCCTGTCCACAGATATTAGCCAGACGTTGCAAATCACTTTGCTTGTTAGCTCGAAAAGAGTGCGTTGCACGCCGCCCTGGCGACGAAACGCGGCATACTCAAGCCTCTCGACCAGACGACACGTCCGCGGCCGTTTCATAGTTCGCACATATGTTTCGCATGTTTCCGTTTTCGCGCCGCTTCAAGTGGACAGTTTTCGTAAAGAAGCTAGCGCCATTGGGTGAAGAAATGACGAAAGAAGCTTTTTAAGCTTTATATATATTTCACAGTGTGTCGCGGCGAGCACGTGCGTTTATTTAACCGTTGCGCCGTGTCGTTCTCATGCTTGTGTGGCAGCCTGCCTCGCAAATCTAGTAGCTACGGCGCCGGTCTTGCTGAGCTATGGTTTCGGAAGTATTAGTTGCCCTGAAGACATTCCATACTTCTCTGGCTAGACATAAGAAATTCTGATGTTGCTTGGCCACAGCAGTCAATGGAGAAGAAAGCTTTATCGCATCAGCTGACTCGGGCAAGCAAAGATTTGAGTGCTCCGCTGCTTGATCCGTAACAACCCTGGCTACATTTAGCACCAATTACATAAATTTACCGGATGCATCTCAGCGCCGAGTCCTCATTCGCAAGCGCATTTTTAAAAAACACATAGGCGGCTTAGTCGCGCGTGCGCCGGCAGTAGGCGCACACAAGTCGTATTAGAAGGCAGCTTCCCTGCCACATAATTCTTGGCATTGAATGGAAACTGTTTACCTTTCGTATCGTTCTCTTGGTGTGGTGGCATTGGAAGGAGCTGGGCGGTGGTATTGCGAAGGAAAAATGGTTGGTACACACGCCGGATGGTGCATGCTAGTGCTCATTTTGTTTCCGACGAAATGCCGACTGCAGATTCTGCTGTTTGGCACTGGCTGCCACGGCTGACCGTCTTCACTATCGAATAAACCATGCACACACGCGAAATTCGATTTAGAAACCCGCCCGACACCGCTTGACAGGGCGACAAGACGGGAACTTACTCCGATCGCCTGACTGCTTGGATGCAACGCCGCCTCCGTTCTTGTTCCTAGCGTTTAGATGGAAAAACGCAGAAGGACACATCCTCCCTCATTCCGACGTAGTTGTGACACTTGTATACGCAACGGTACCGTCGGTGTCTTTTTGTTTTCCTTCGACTTTCAGCGCACGCAACGCCGCTACCAGCAGCAATTTTCGTCCGCGGGAGCGGCTGCATTGTGCACGTTCTGACCGTCAGGGTGGCGTTGCAGGCGTCGGGGAAACGCCAGCGCTGGTTCCCCGTTGGTCTGTCTCCTATATACAGGGTGTCCCAGCTAACTTTAGCCAAAGTTTAAAATATGCGAATGCCACGTGACTAGACAGAACCAAGCTAAATGTTGTTTGTCCTCACTTGGAGATATTAAAATTAATTATTACATTCCACCTAATTAGATAATTAGTCTTCATTAACTAATCAACTTCTCAAATATTATAGTGAGATGAAAAGTTTCAATGAGAAAACTGTAGAGCGACATGAAAAACTCCCAATACAGCTCGGTATTGCTCAATACGTGCTACATAAAAGTGTTTTTCTGAGCATGAAAGAAGCCCGCGAATACACGCAAAATGGCCGCTCGAGGCACTTTGCGTGTATTCGCGGGCTTCTTTCACGCTCGGAAAAACATTTTTATGTAGCAAGTATTCAGGAATACAAAGCTGTATTGGGAGTTTTTCATGTCACTCTACAGTTTTCTCATTGAAACTTTTCATCTCAGTATAATATTTGAGAAGTTGATTAGTTAATGAAGACTAATTATCTAATTAGGTGGAATGCAATAATTAATTTTAGTATCTCCAAGTGAGGACAAACAACATTTAGCTTGGTTCTGTCTAGTCACGTGGCATTCGCATATTTTTAAGCTTTGGCTAAAGCAGAGTCCTTCCATGTTTTTCTGCTCACGAAACTCCGCCGTCACGCTATGGGAGAGGTTCATATACTGCCCAAAGGTGCCGCGACGCGGCGCCACTGTGCCACAGAGGGCATCGTTCGCGTACCGAAACGCGCGCGCAGTGCGAGGCAAGCTGAGTGATCGGGTGCGTTATGTGCATGTGCTGCGCTATTTTTCGAGTGTTGGGCTGTTTGGTTGAAGTGGCGGGGTGGGACAACGATGCCGAACACGTGTTGCGTGCCTGGGTGCCGTTCTGGCAACAAGGGCACGACCGAAAAGGTGTCGTTGTTCTGTTTACCTAATAACAAGGAGCAGCGCGAGAAATGGAAGCGGCAGGGAAGTGGCGGTTTTAATTTCGAATCGAAGTATACACGTGTGTGCGCGAAACACTTTGACGCCTCGGACATCGTCACAGCAAAGGGGCGAGCTTCATGTCCAGCAGGGGGTGGTAGGAAACCAACCAGTTGAAGCGGTACCAGTTAAAGGGACGCAGTAGGTATCACGATTATCGTGTAAAGGTGACCACTTACAAAAAATTGCAATGCTGATGATGAAGGAGAATAAGGGTGTTGTGAGATCTGATCAGGGCATTGATGACAAAACACATTTGCTTTATGCTTTGTTGCAACCTCAATTTGTGTTATACCAGGATAGAGTAGTTCACAGCAATAGCGCCCTTACCCCGACCATCTATAAAGGTATAGCATTAGAATTCCTTTAAATGCAAGTGTTAAAACAGAATAATATGCATTGTTTTATTTTCCATTGTCCTTTAGTCTTGGCTATTGGTGGGCTACAATTCTTCAATTGCACGTACTTTTAAGTCTATAAGCTGCTATGAGTAAGAAGGTTATCAGCACACCGTTAGCTACATTTTTATTGTGATTTGCTGAGCAAGTTTTGTTTGTATGTTTAAGTAACAGCTGAAGAAGTAGAAAGGTGGTATCTCTAACAAGCCATTTAAAAAAAATTGCTGTATTTGTGATGTGGCTACTTGTGTTCGTTTGAGAGTTCTTTAGCCGTGTGTTATGAAATGCTTATGCTTTACACTTGCTTGTTTATAGAAACAATCGACTATGCATTCTGTACTTATTGCCATTCGTTTGCTGGTGTTTGTTTCCTGCCTCCCAATGCATACCTCTCACGTTTGATCTTATTTATTTATGCGTATCATGTCATGCTTTTAACAAACTTCTTGCATTGTGAATGGTGGACCATTTATGACCGGACGCCTCTGTGCTATCTGTATTTCCGTCCGCTTATTTTACATGATAAATAAATGATCGTGCTTGTATTTTGTTTTTGCACCAACACGTTTTATTTCTTTTCTTAATCGAATTTTAAAGGTGTTTTTTTTTTTCATTTTTCGACTATGATAAGAATATCAGGACCGGTGATTGCAACATTTTAACATATAGTAAATAGTTGCGAATTAAGAACCAAAATACCTAGTCTCGTCGTTTCTGCGTCGAAACCACGAGCAGCGTGAATAAGTGCTGGGATTACTGACGCTTCTGAACGACTGCTTGCTAAGGCAATTGCCTAATTACAGCTAGATTCAACTGTGCAGGTCCTAACACTTCAGGTTCGCCTTAATCTGTTGTTAAAAGCCGCACCGAAGACATTTAGTAGCGAAGTTCGTCTTGCATTAATTCTACCTAAATCTTATTCAGAAATGGCATCGCTTCGCAAGAAATCTTAAGCGCATGGAGCAGCTCAGTTCCCTTTTCTTTGTCATTAAGTATTCTACGGTAGCAGCCCTTTGCAATAGCAATTTCATTCTTTTGATCTCGTTATAAGATACTGCCCACAGAGTCCTTCTCTGCCACTGTTTAACAGAAACTGAACAGCTGTGCTCGGCGAACAATCTGGCGCCATGCGCAACGGAGAATTGGCGCTTACTCATCTGGTGATAAGTGGGACCACTGGCGCTTTGTTGCGAATGCGCGGTGTTTAATTTAAGGCAAATATTAAAAAGCGGAGCCCACCGAAGCGTTGAGGCGAACGGTGATGACGAAGCAATCCGGACCGAGACCGCCCGGCCGTGTACGGCGGACGCATTTCGACAGGGGCGAAATGCAAAACACCCGTTTATTTAAATTTAGGTGCATTTTAAAGGATCCCAGGTGGTCAAAACTAATCCCGAGTCCCCCACTACGGCGTGCCTCATAATCGTATCGCGGTTCTGGCTCTTAAAATTCCAGATTTTTTTTTGTTTCGGTCTGAGACCGCCGCAAGCTCCATGTTATGAGCGGCTTTTTTTTTTCGTCCCGTGCGCTCATATCATCGCAGAAGACACGCTCAGGCAGTAATTTAATCATATTCAATGTTAGAAATAGTTACGTGAGAGTAAAGCGATCGTTGAGGAAGTTGAGAAAGCTAGAATACCGAGGCTGCCCCACACACAACCACAGCGGTAGCGGCGTTCGCATGCCCTCTCATGCACGGTTGCGCCTCTAGCGGCGGGCGCTGGCGCTATATGAAACTGAGGCGGCAGTTTCGTGACCAGAAAAAACATGGAAGGACTCTGGCTAAAGTTAGCTGGGACACTCTGTATACGGATTTTTCAAATCCTCATCACCATGAAAACATGCGGTGCCGGAACCGCACTCTGCCTCGATTAAGGTGCTAGATACCCTCGTCATCCCCTTAGCATCGGATGTCCTGGTTGAAGATAAGGCTTATGTGGTGGCGTCCGAACTCAGAGGCCCCGGGTTCGGTCCACCGGCTAAAGTGTACTGGTTTATTCGGAACGTCGATTACGATTATCACGACAAAACTGAAGCCGTGAAAGATGGGAATCCGTGACGCATCCTCTAAAAGAAGAAGAAAGAAAAGAAATAAGGAAGAAAAACTCACTACGGTTTCAAGGAAGAGTGCATGCAGAATGCGAGGTGTAATTGCTCAATTCCGCATTTCCACCTGAAAGCGTTTCTGCACAGCGCTTTGCTGCGTTGCTCTAAGGCATCGTTTAAGCTGGAGGCGACGCGCGCGCGATAGCCTGCGTCCACAGGCAGTCGCGACTGACTCCGGCGAAAAAGTGCGTCGGCCACCTTTCCCGGCGGCGATCTATAAAATCGGAGAGCCGAATCTGTGCCGTAATCGATGGGCATCAAAAGTGGCGCAAACCCGACAAGAGCGGGGCGGGAGTGTGGCCAGGGGTTAGGCCTTCTCTCGCCGTGTACACATTCGCGGCGATTCGCGAAGTGCGCGCATCGAAAGCGTGCCTCCTTGCCCCGTCGCGAATCAACGTCTTCCTGATTAACTAATTGAGAGGCGCTTGAGGAGAAGCATGGCTGCGGCGGAGAACGGACGCGCACCGCGCGGCCCGGGGAGAACGTGCGTCCCATATTGCGCCGGCGACTCGCTCCTCGCCTCGGTGGCAGTAACGATCTACACAAAGCGCGCGCTTATATATACACGCAGAGCCAGCAAGTGGCGCCGCATCAATAGCGAGCCAACTCTAATTACGTCTTTGGGTATACACCCTTCCCGCCTCGCTCATTGTTTTCTTCGTTTTTTTTTTGTTCTTCTTTTGCGAGCGTCTCCAGGTCGCTGCGCCGCGCCCTTCCTGCTTTCTTCTCTTACTCGCTCACTCGATCCCCTTCTCTCAGGACACGTGCACTGCGCTCATTTACGACGTCATTAAAGAATGAGCGACAACTGACCACCGGTAGCAAAACGAGTGGGCGGCGCCATTGATCTGGGATAGAAAAACAGAATTTGTTTTTCTTCCTTTTCTTTCTCGCACGATTTGCTTATATTTTGTGGCTTCCCGTTTACACCGTAGACCGGAGGCGTCAAAGAAAGTTCCGATTGATTTCCAATGCGCACCGCGCGCCGAGTACAAGCTACAAAAGTCTCCGACTGAGCCCGCGCGTCATTCCTCCTGGGAACGAGATTACGCGGTTGCTATCGGTATTTTAGACGGCGCAAAACACAAGCACGCTGGCACTCGGGACATATACGGCAGTGCCACAAAACACGGAGAAGGTAAAAAGAAAAAACGAACGAATGAACAAACAGAGGTGTAAGTCCGATGAGACCGTAAATAGAGGCGATAAAACAGCGCCAGCCGGCGTCGCGAGAAAAGATGGCGGTTCGGACCGCTTAAGAAAGGAGAAAGCGAAAAGACGTAGTAGAGAAGCGTGCTTGGGAGAGTTTTGTTTTGAAGGGATATGCCAAACTGCCTCACGCTGGGAAGCACGCCAGGGCAGGAGCAAGAGGGAGGGGCAGAACTTACGGCCATAGAAGTTCATATCAAGTGGAGACGCCTCAATACCGACACGCAAAAGACAACACGAGAAGCGTCGTTCTCCTATCTCGCGCCAATTTTTCACGAAGAGGGAAGCAAGTATCACTCGCAAACTACGTTCGAGCTATACGAGCACTATAGCGTTCCTATATACTATGAGTTAAGAATCATAATTTGTGAGCTGATTTTGAAAACTCGTGATGAAGCCACTCGCAGATGCTAGAGATGTCACTATATAGGGGCACCAGTACCTTATTGCTTTTTATGTTTGCGTAAAATGTTTTTTTTTTACATTTCAGCGTAAGAATCGGCGTCCTGCAAGCAATTGTGTGTCTGAGGAGTAAGAGTGCACTCTGTAGGAGGGTATCAACATTCCTGCCAACTTGTGAACATTAAGATTCGTAAGAATTCCGTGCACACGACACCAAGAGCAGGAGTAAAGAATAAATAGCGTGCACTTTTCTTTAGAGCTTGCCCACTGCACAGGCCTCTTATGAGATTATACACTTACTTTATTACCAAAGATGTAAATTTAGACGACGCATCCAAGCAGCGGCGAACTTGGAATATCAGAAACTTGACAAGCAACTCATTGCTTCTAAATTACAGTGTCCTTTTCCGTTGCTTTCCCGTTGCCGATTTCACGTACTTCAGGAACTTCTCTGTATAAACTTGCTCGAAGTAAGGTACTTGCTTTTACACCATTGCACCATCAGGGGATTCCAACTGAGGGTTCGGAGACCGCCGAGTGAACTGATACTGAACTTATTGTTCGTAAAACTTTACGCAACTTTTCCTAAAATCATAAAAGGAGCCCAAATTTTCAAGCTATGCAAAAAATTCGGCAGGGTTGGCAGGTATGGCCTATCAATGTTCATATTTCACTCGAAATAATTATTGCACGTGGTTTACTGCCAATCTATGAACGACTTCAAAACCTCTTCTCACGAACTGCTCGCACCTACGCGCACTAGAATACCCTAGCTGAAAAGAAAATAGGCTTGCTTCGGTACAGTGCAATGTACACTTAGGCGTAGACATCTTAGAATGGAAGGCCTGTAAAACACTGCGTCTGGCTTGACTGCTCAGCAGTCGGAAAAGTCTGCCGCTGCAAAGATGCGGACGGCGAAGTATCGTACAATGTTTCGCAGAACCGACATGCACCACGGACGAGGATATCACGAAGAGCAGTTACATAACATTTTAGACAATATATTGAAAAAAAAATGAAAGGAGGTGAACTAGAGAATGGCCTAGGAAAAGTTGGCAATAGGGACAGGTCCATTATAATGGTGCCCGAAAAGTACGGTGAAAAACTGCAAACTAGGCACGGTGAAAGCAAGGAAAAAAGAGAGAGGGATATGCTATTTAACGAATGTTGGCGAGGTTTATGCGATCGGTCGTCTAACATGCTACCTCGGATGGAAACAATGACGTCGCATATGAGTCGCACGATACGCAAATACGCACTCCCCGAAGTTAATCACAGGATGTGGCTAGACGAAACGCACAGTGAAAGTAGATCCGGAAACGGGTGGGATAGATGTGCTTGAGGCTCGCAGAAGCAACGATGCACTTTTATAGCTCAGGGTTTCGGCACATAACCAGCAGCAGTACGGTAATTTAGCGTGTGGAAGCAGCTTAATGAGCACGTTAACATAGCTTTTGTATTGCGATAAACAAAGAAAAAAAACACATTGAGAGTGACCTCCACTTTTTTGTTATTGTCTGGTTTGTATCTTCCGCATACCGCGTGACGAAAAGGAGTTAAAGTATGACTTTTCGGTTTTACAGCGAAGCTGTTAAGGGCTACTTTCCAACCTATCGTGTCCGCGTGTATAATACCCCGAAGATAGTGCAATGCCGGGCCGACCCGCGGCGGAGGTGCAGTTCGCCATTAAAGGGGCCCACATACACAGCGTCGCTGGTCATCCTCCTTCACAGAGTGGAAGGGTACTGAATTTTTTTTTTCATAAACGTATAACTGAAGGGTGAACTGATAGTGGCCGCGATAAGTTATGGAGAGTTTCGTTTGGCGAGCGAGTGCAGTTGCCCGCAAAGTGCTCTCGTGAGGGCTGGCTCGAGTCTCGGAGGCACCACCGAGGCCGGCGCGAACTGCCTCGAGAGCTGTTTTCAGGCAGTTAAATGTGCTCTTGTTCGCCCGAAGGAATGATCCGCTAACACCTTGAATAACGCAGCGGGTCTGGTTTCCGTGAAGACTACGCGTTGCAAACATCTAAGTATGCTCAGACTTCATTGCTTAATGCATTCTTGTTCAATACATCTTCAGAGTTAAATCTTCCTATAATACATAACATATAGTAGCTTTAAAGAATGTCTAAAATTTCTAGCTCCTTCTCCATCCACGAAATTTCCGAATTGCACCCCGTTTGATGAAAATGAAAGCTTGTTACGTGACTGGTTTGATTGATTGACTTAATTTGATGGCTTGATGGAAACGTAAGTTCGCGATGCTAAAACTTGTCATGGGAAGGCTCAGACTCTTGTGTGAACATCACTGCCTTCATAGACGTGGTTAATGCATGTTACAATGGCATTTTATTTCTTCATCATTCATTAAATATTACACAATTGTCGCGCAAAAGCTGAGTGTGATTTGTGTTTTACTATTGCGTCTTCGTAAATAAATTCTTGTTTGTATCGAGGCAGTATATTGGTTTACATGGTGGCGATTACGCAGTCGCTAATGCATGACAAGCCTATAGGAGTCTCTCACACCAAGTCTGGAAACGAGCGGCCCCTCTGTCAATGAGGTCAGAAAAGCGCGTACACAGGTACAAATTTCAGCGACTTTTTGTTTCCTTAGAACGCTGTAAAAAATGTAACAGATAACTACAAGGCAGAATGACGAATTGTAAAATACGCCATGCACCTTTGAAATTCAGCCTCTGCTTCTTTCAGTTGCGCTGTTGGTCGCTTTGTCCGACTATCCTGCGCCCAATGCGAGGACACTTACTACTTGTGGCTCGTCCGACATCCAAGGAATGTCGACAATCTCCCTGCGCATTATTAAAGCAGAGCGCGTGCTTTTGCACCTCCCGGTCGTCTCACAGTGACTATATAGGGAGTATTCACATGGCGCCACAGACACTAGTGTTCTTCCACAGCACCAACGGGTTCAGCGAATCCAGCGAACGCGCAGATCTTCAGGGTTCTTTCTGTACAACGCTATGACAGCTTCTATGACGTCAGTGCATATTCCTTATTATAGCTGTAATCCCGGGGTGCGATGGGAGACGTTGTTCGATACGCGCGTTCAGTTTGCGTTCCGTTTCGCCTAATGCGATTGGCCCAGGCCGCGCCGAGTCGTCAGCCGCCGAGGGCTCGGCAGACGACTCGCGGCCTAAGCCAATTGCGTGAACCGAAACTGAACGCACGTTTCGAACAATCACCTCCGATCGCGCCCCGATCCACAATACCAAGCGCGCTTTGGCTTTCTAGTAGACTGTGGGGCGTAGCGCACCGAAACTGCACAGTTGGCTGTCAGGGACTCTGTAGTGAAGGATCTTCGGATTAATTTTGACCAACTGGCCCTCCTGAACCCCCCCCCCCCCCCCAACCAAACAATAGTAAAGTAGTGCTGAGATTTTATAGGCCAAAGTCACGACCGCACCTAAATCGCCGCTTAAGTACAGTACACAAGCGCTTTGCTTTCCGCGGGAAGTCGCGCGACAATTTTGCGTGTATTCATTATTGCTACTTTCACGCTCGGAATGGAATCGAATGGAAAAACTTTATTGCTGTATATCTCAGAGAGATTGGCGGTGGGCCGGTGTCTTCATGTCTTGAGTCCTGGTCGTTTCACAAGGTCGGTGCCCCTATTCCAGGGCACCGCAGTGTCTTCCTGCCTCGCAGGCGTGCTGCACAATTGTCCGTTGGGCTTCGAGCTCGCTGCTGGTGAGCAGAAAAACACTTTTATGTCGGACGTATCGAGCAACAGAAAGCTGTATCGGGAGTTTTTCATGTTACTCTATAATTTTTTCACTGACTCTTTTAATCTAACTATAACATTTGAGAAGTTGAATAATTAATTAAGACTAAGTATTTAACTGGGCGGGACGCAAAAATAAAATACAATCTCAGTATCTGCAAGCGACTGCAAACAACATTACATTGGTTCTGTCCAGGTGCGTGTCATTTGCATATTTTTAAATCTTTGTGCATGATAATAGAGACACCCTATATAATAATGTGAACGAAGGACGTGGTTAGCCCTACACTGCAGCACGTGTGGTAGCTCGCCTGGGTTACGTGATCGCTTTCTTTTGCACATGCATAAAAACGAGATTAGTTATGGAATTTTCTACAGCAGATAAGTGTGGCCGAGAATAAGTTAGCACTCTTTCGCTATTGTCTTTGAGGAAAATAGTGTCATTTCTCGCTGACCACTAAGTGTGCGCATTCTAATAATAATATTTGGGGTTTTACGTGCCAAAACCACTTTCTGATTATGAGGCACGCCGTAGTGGAGGACACCGGAAATTTTGACCACCTGGGGTTCTTTAACGTGCACCTAAATCTAAGCACACGGGTGTTTTCGCATTTCGCCCCCATCGAAATGCGGCCGCCGTGGCCGGGATTCGATCCCGCGACCTCGTGCTCAGCAGCCCAACACCATAGCCACTGAGCAACCACGGCGGGTCGTGCGCATTCTTGGTATTTACTTGTTTTCGGCATATAAACCCGTAATCCCGCGCCCAATAAACCATTCTTGAAAGTAGTGCTTGCATGTGCCTCGACTTCTGTCTATTCTGTCCTAAGTTTCTGCGCTATATAATCACTAGAAAAACTGTACCGGCAAGTGTGATCTCACAGCATCTGCTGTTACATAACGCCGGGAGTCGTCTCCCCGTTAGACAACTTTTCGTGAGACAAAATTGGTAGAGAGAACGTCAGCCTCGACTAAATGTCTCAGCTTAAAGTGTGCTTCAGCGAAAGAGGAACGAGAGAGAGAAAGAAACGTTTATTGTACGAAACAGTGTCCCGAGCGAGGACGGGTATCACCCTAAGGTGGGAAGGCTCCTTAGTCCAGGAACCCTCTGGCTTCGACTGAAAAAAAAAGAAAAACGAAAAGCAGTCATGCTGGGACAATGTGCCTAGGAATGAATCAAAGCGACTTGTCTCTCGAAGCGAGAGTGTGTCAGCAAGACGTGACACCCAATCGGGCGGTCCATTAGCCAGTGTCGTTAATTATTCGTAAAGATCGCGTGCGGTATGGAGCCACTGGGCGCGCCATGAGAGCTGCTTCAGCATTAACCTCACGTGATCCCTTTCCCCTTCTCGGCGTTCCGGGCGCACCGCCGTCTTATCAATATGCAGTGTTTTTTTTCTCTCTCGTCCTCCTGCATTGGAGGCACTGCGGATTATCACGATGAATCCGGCGGATGGCCGTGTTTCTCGTATGCGTCGCTTCAGGCATCCTCTTCGTCTCCTTTGCCCGGCACGCCACGTAATCCGCGAAAATGATGTCGCGACGTGGACGCGACTTATCAGAACGGCTTCACCTTCCTGTGCGAGGCGGAAATGATAACTGGCAGCGTGGGACAGGCGTGCCCTACCGAGCAGGAGTGCGGCAATAGAGAATGTACGAAGGCGCTTCCTTTCTATTCCGTGCTTAGCGGCAGCATACGTGTTGGCGGCTGTTCCTGCAGTTGTGCTAGAGACAAATGGGACCGCGTTTTGGGTATACATAATCTGCTAAGCAGCACACGCGTCGTCTTTGCCCGCAATCATGCTTATTCGGTGTTTCGGGGACAGAGATGAAGCTGTGCACCTGGAGACACTGCAGTTATAAATGTTTCAGTAGCGTACAAGCTGAGCTGTACGGTCCAGTTGTACGGGTCTTTCTACTAACGCTTTGCATTATGCAGCCCTCCTAGACGGTGTGGCTGTTTCGTTGCTTTTTTGCGCAAAGCATCTCTTTTAGTCATTGGTAATGCGGTCATTCAGGCTCGATGTAGCTTATGCAGCAGCTGCATTACTCGATCATGGATGCGCAGAAGCAACACTTACTTTATTTATGTGCATAATAATTCATGCATTTTAATTCGTTAGTCGGTGAAGCGATTCTGGTAGTACGGTGAAACAGTTCCTCCAATGTTAGCGTTTATACTCAGTGACCAGATAAGCGCGCAGTCAGACTATAAGAAGGATCGACATTTGGGCGAGTTGTTACTGGTTGGACGTCTTGAAGGGGCAGCGCAAGACGACGAAGACAGGAGGCAGGAACACACAGGACAGCGCTGAACTCACAACTAACTTTATTCAAAGTCCTGCACAAACTTGTACTACAACCCATAGTCACGTGCTCTCCCATCGATGGCGTCATTATCAGTGCACAGGCAAAACCCCAAAATCCTGTAATCCAATGCTACACTATGAGGTGGTCTAAAAATTTAAATTGCGTTGTGTAAGCATGCCATCATTAAATATGTATGACAGTGAATTTGAACTTTTAAACTGCCTCATAGCGTAGCATTGGATTACAGGATGTTGTGTTTTTGCCTGCGCGCTTATAATGACGCCATCGATGGGAGAGCACGTGGCTATGGGTTGTAGTACATAAGTTTATGTCTTCGAATAAAGTTAGCTGTGAGTTCAGCGCTGTCCTGTGTGCGCCTGCCTTCTGTCTTCATCATCTTGCGCTGCCCCTTCAAGATGTTCCCTTAGAATATGTATAGACAGGACGAAAACCCATTTAGCACAAAAATATAGTGAAGGGTTAGCAGGGTTCTTGCTGCGCCTCCGTAAATTGGTGTAGTTGATGAGTTTCTACTTGCCAGAGGTGTATCTGGGGTTAGTGAGACTTCGGTTTAGCTTTAACCAAATGGATTCTCTAACCTTGCATACCAAGATATCAGTCCGAAGAACTTTTCTTTTGTGAATTTCGAGTTTATCGAAATGTTGAATTCAGTTCTGGGGTTTTACGTTCCGAAAGTACGATTCGATTACGAGGCACACCGTAATGGGGGACTCCGGATTAGTTTTGACCACCAGGTGATCGTTAACGTGCCCCCAATAAACAGGAGACAGGCGTTTTTGCATTTTGCCCCCATCGAAATGCAGCCGCCACGACCGGGATTTGATCCCGCGACCTCGTGCTTAGCAGTGCAACACCATAGCCGCTAAACCACCGCGGCGGGTATAACGTAATATGGCCCCCGGCTACGACTGAGGATCGAACCCGCGGTATCGTTCACTGCTGCAGACGTTATCAACACACCAGGGCCTCTAAGCCGCCGCAGGAGTGTCCCCTTTAGATGTTTTACTAACGAAGCGGAATGCATCACATCACGACGAAATAACAATAACGTGACATGCACTGTGGTAAATTTTCACAACAGTTAGCGTTTTCTCTCATCTCCCAGAAATTTTGTTTCTTTCATCTCGCTTCATTCCAATAATCTTCTTCCCCCGCATAGGGTATCCAGCCAGAATTTATACTGCATGCTAACCTCCTTGTGTTCCCAGCTCTTCTTCAGCCTCCTGTACACGCAAAAGCTTACTTCCTTTCCACAAAATTATTTATGGTCCGGAATACATATCTAGGCACAAGCGCTGCCTGTCTGAAATGTGATCACGCTGAAAACAACGAGAAAAAGAGGAAAAAGAAAAGCTTCCAAGCTTGCAACCATGAAATAGGCAAGTGTTTGGCATGATGCTAACACGGCCGACTTACAGGCGTGCGGCTGTAGCCTAGCGTCGCTAGCGTTCGCTTAAGTTCTTTTTTTTATTTTTATCACTCTGCACTATAAAAGTCTAATTACGACAGTGTTACTTCAGTGATAAGAATTGCTACGTCCTTCTTAATCATATAAGACGCCAACAAACGAAGACACCAATGACGGCACAGGGGAATTACTTGTAATTACTAAATTAATTAAAGAAATAATAAATTTATCATTTCTTTAATTCATTGAGTAGAGAGAGAGAGAAAGGCAAAGGAAAGATGGGGAGGTTAACCAGATATTATCTCCGATTGGCTACCCTATACTGGGGGAGGGGCAAGGGGATGCCATAGGTGAGAGAGAGGATAAAAAAAGAAGAGAAAAACCTAAACTCACACACGCACGTACACACGAACTGTTTCTGTGGGCACTGTCACGCAGCCCGCAATGGCATTCCTAGTCTTACACAGTGTCACCGTACAAACTTACGTCACACAGTGTAGTCACAATCTGTCAGAAAGTCCCGTGTCTTTCAAGTATCGCAGCAGCGCCTTCATAGCGGATCGCGCTGATGTTCGCGTTGGCCAGTTTTCAAGGATCTTGTTTTCTGTCATCGGGAGCTTGTAAGTACAAGTACTTTCCCCTGTGCTGTCATTGGTGTATGTTTGTTGGCGTCTTATGATATGATTATTGAAAATCGGGCCCCTTGATTAACCCTCTTTCTTCTCGTTCATGACATCTTCCTTGTGAATCCAAGCACATTTCTATGATCACGTATCAAAACCGTAGTTATGCCTTCGTACTCGAATTTTTGCTCACACAAAGCAAGCGCAGCGGCATGGCTAATATGCATTTGTTTTCCGGAAGTTACAGAAGTTTCCTTTCTTAAAAAACAACACAGCGCCCCGATAGTGACATTTTCTTTCCTTTTTAGCCCGCACTAGTCTTTCCAGATAGCGTAGAATCAAGTAATATAGTGCTCTACCAACGGACTTTTTTTTTTAAATAGCGGAGCTGTTAAGGGCTACTTTCCTCGCTATCGTGACCACTTGTAGAAAAAAAATGGCTGTGGCTTAGCTAAGGTTAAGCCCAGGATGCGAAGCATACTAGCCTTTATTTTAGTTGTTGAACCACTGTTTAGCCTGGTGAACTGCTGTTGCTTGGCTATATTTGGTTCGGCTAGACGAAGAAACAACTCATGCGTTACTCTGCTTCGCCTTCAAGAGTGGAACGCGACAGCGTTCCCGTCGACCCGCCAGCGACTACGCGCCCCGCATTGGACGCGGTGAGCGTCGAGCAACGCAGCGTTCGGCGCGGCAACGAAATGTGCGCCTGAGCAAGCGACGCACGCCTGGGCCTTAGAAACAGCTCGTTCCTAAGGCAACACCGCATTCACTAGAGGCGCTTTTGTACCGCTTTGAAGCATCGTACTCGTGGCTCAGTGGTAGCGTCTCCGTCTCACACTCCGGAGACCCTGGTTCGATTCTCACCCAGCCCATCTTTCAAGAGTTGAGCCAAAGCCACCTAGTAGCACGCCGCCACCTTCGCTTCTCATTCCAACGAGCAGCTATGTCTCCAGGAGGCATCTCACCTCGTGAGTGTCTAGCAGAGGCATGCGCAGCTGCTTATATACCGCCGCGACGCCGCGAGCGACGGCGCGAGTTGGAGCCCCGTTTCTGCTCTGTCGTGACGTCATGGTGTCACGTGGTATTGAAGGCGACACCGCTGCGCCTGAGGAGCTGGGTTGAGCTCTCGTAATATGCTTCGCATATAAAATCCTGGAGATAGTGGAATGCCAGAACCGAAGGCTCCCGACTTGATCTTCGGGAGCCTTCGGTTCTGGATCCCCAAGATCTCAGTCCCTGAGGACTCAAATAAAGTTCTTCTAATGTCATGTCAGTGGAATGCCGGGCCGACCCGCGGGAGAGGTGAAGCAGGCGTTAAGCACTCCCCATACGAGGGCCGATCCCGAAGATAGTGCAATACCGGGCCGACCCGCGGCGGAGGTTCATCATTAAGGGGCTCACATACAATCGATGACCATCCTTCTTCACAGAGTGGAAGGGCACTGAGTTTCTTTTTTTGTTGTTGTTGTACTTTGTTTCTTAAATATATATTTTTTTCTGCACGCAATGTTTTCAGTATCGAGAAACAAGTTCTCCCGCGTACATGTGACTGCTGTTATGGCGTCTTTCATTTGCTTTTGTGGTGCTGTATTATTTTTTTACCTATGCACGGATGCTTACACAACAAAACAACAACAACAACAAAAAAAGGAGGGTTCGTCCGTAGTTTCTTTTTTTCGCAGTGGCAGATCCGGGCAGAGCGAGCGTGGCAGGCAAATTCGGCCAACCCGCCGGCGAGTGGTAGAGGGACTCACCCAACCCCGCTTGGCACGGTGTATGTAAATGTGGTCGGTTCATGCTGGGTCAGCTCGGCTTCAGGCTACATCTGCTGACACATGTAAACGAAGCTCATGTCGCGTTAGAGCGGGAAATACGTAATGGAAGTTGCAGCTTTATAGAACAATCCAGTTTATGTACACGACACTAAGTGTGCGTCGTAGATTGAGCTGGGCTTTCGAGAGCATAAAGTATAAAGCTTTTTAACAGCCCCGGTTCTCGATAGGGCGATTGGCAAGATAGTTGGCTAGATAGTCGGCATAGAAATGGCATGTTAGGTGCTAATAGATTTGCAGGTTTAAGAGCAGCCACGTGATGGCGCCTCGTCCGATTACGCTATCTCTGCGTTCGCGTTTCCGATGCGTTAAACTAAAATTCATCTGGTCACTTGGGCTCTAGAGGGTACCGCAAAGTACTTGCGTTCAGTTATATAAGACCCTGTACGCTTTCTATAACTGTCTGGTGTGTCAATATGAAAAGACGTCTTCTTCAGAAGAAGCCGTTTTGTGTATAATATGAACAAGTAACAATTACCAGCTACTAAAAGCGTGTGTGCTAAATGAGCGCACGACCCAGTCGCGCACGACGACCGCGAATGAAACAAGCGTTACTCGCATTTATGAAAACGGGCGCAACGAAAGAAACGCGTATGAAAGATAAAATGGGCGTGAGCGTTGAAATTCCAAGAAAGAAGGCTTGCTCGGAAGCTGTCGAAAAGGAAGGGCCGGAATAACGAGAAACTGCGAAAGGCCACTTCATCATTTTGACCCGAAGAAAAATGCGTACATCGACAAGGGGCAAGCGTATTTTAAAGTTCTTCTGCTTGCCGCCCTTTTTTTGTGTGTGTAATTTCTCGTTGTTCTACGAAGGCTGTGAGGGAAAACTGCAGCGAGACGCAGGTGAAGGAGACGTGTGACGTGCGTGCGTGCGTTAGTGTTTTTTCGCCTCGAGACTCACTCATGTCGTGCAAGAAGACTCGCAGGTTCGCGCGCGCCCCTCGTAGGCTTAAGCTCTGGAACAAAGCACGCATAAAAAGAAGAGAGAAAAAAAATTAGGAACCTTGTTTCTGTGAAGCGTTTGCGAACCATGCGGCACAGTAAGGGGCCCATATAAATAACACAAGACACACAGTGTTCAACAGTCTACGCGGGATCGCGGCCCTGTCGCACTATGGCCTCGGATGCAACGCAAGTCACAACTGCCGCTTCGAGGGAAAGAAAGAACAAGACAATAAACGAAAGCTGAGGGTGGACGGCAGCTTTTGTGAGAGTGTGATATAGCGACAATCCTGGCGGAGAACAAGCCATTGAGGCCCCAAGTGTTGGCTACATACGTGGGAGAGGAGGAGGTATTCCCGGGCGGCCGGCGCTTTCCCCGTTTTTATTTTAGTTTTCTTTTTCTTCCCGCGACCATGGCAGGTTAGTGGGGCTTTGAAACTTTGCGGCGGATCGATGGTGCTTTCATGTGCTCTTTTCTTTGCTTATGTGTGCCTTTGTTTCTTTTAGTATGTACTCTCCTGTCTCCGCCTTTTTTGTAAGCCGTGCGACAGCGGGCTTAGATTGTGGGATGATGGCACGGGTATACCTGCGATCGGGACAAAAGCGACGTAGAGCAGCGCAGGGATCGTCCCGAGATCCGCCAGACGATGCAAAATATAATAAATAAATTGAGCGGCATTGGCGGTCGCGAAGAAAGCAAGTGCGAAATACAGAATAAAGCAGCGAGGAAGCGCTGTTGGAGAAGCCGAACCAGATTGAGAAAGAACGCCTACGGGAGGATGAGAACGCACTGAAGCGCAACAAGAAGGAACCGAATGAGGAATGTAATCAGTTTCCATTTTCAACCTGGTCGGTGTGCAACTTCTCGCGATGCCGTGCGGCGTCCTTGGACACACCTGAGGGGAGGAGACCTGCGGCACGACACCATCGGAGGATTACGCAGTTTTTTATGCGCGGTGAGCAGCCCTACTCTTAATGGAACTCGGGCGACTTTTCGTACGCTGTGCGGTGGTTAGGGCACGGTAATGCACACTGGTTCACCGCCAGAAGGTATCTTTTCTTTCTGCATCTCTTGTTTCCAGGATTGCCTTTTTTTTTTTTTTGCTGCGAGATGTACTGGAGAGAATGTAAGGGGAGGTAGTGGGTGTGAAGTGGTACGCAGGGTGGCGTAGTGGGAGTAGGGTAGGAGTGGGCAGGGGAGGGTGGTGGTCTACGCGCTTTCGAAGTCACCCTTTCCCTGTGCCTGCTTATCGTAGGCTTCGCGTAGAGATGGCAATATGCCTGCTATCTGTCGCGCTCCGCGCGTCTTCTTTTTTTCCGCTCCTCTTTATTTATTTTTTTCGTCGGACAGCCAAAAGCTTATATACAAGGGAAGAAAGCACGCAATGCCAGATATGTGGACAATATGGACCGCGGGCTGAAAAGTCACAGCCATGCCTGGACCCTTTCAGATAATTAAAAACGTCAGGGAAGAAAAATGACCACGCCTGTTTTCGCAGCGCGGCAGCTAGCTCTCAATAATGACTCGCGTATAATGAGATAAGAATAGTACCGCGAGTGAGCGCTGCTTTTGGCCTTAGCAGCGAAATCATGTTCCTTGCACACCCTCTAGACGTGCGATATTAAAGCTTGGCGAGCGGCAAGGGAAGTATTCACGAACGTGGTTGAACCTCGCGGGATATTAGGCCACCGAATACCGATCTTTTCCTTACTTAATTTATTTTTGTCATCTTTGTTTTCTTTTGGCAAAGTGAAGAGCAGTGTCAGCATAATCTGCATGGGATCAGAATATGCTACACGCTTCTTCGCACGATGATGTTTTTAATGTATCGCAAGGTGTTGAATATACGCCTGTGTGTACAGAGAGTGGCGGAATGAATGCAGTTCTGCGTCGCGCCGCGTTTTTTCAAGCGCGTATTTGCGCTGTCTACATTTTACAAATTGCGTTCTTGCGCGTGCGTTGCCAGGAATAATGACTAAGCAGCCGCGCGGAAGGCGTACCACCACCGAAATACCCGGGAAATGTTGCGGTTAACCTCTTCTTTCTTTCTTTTTTCGTATGAAAACGCTTGAGTTCTTGTCGTACCATTTCTGGAATTGTATTACTCTGCGGGGAACGGAAAATTGGACTTGCACTTTTTCCCCTCTATGGCTAGAAAAACTTGACGGATAGTGTGTGTGACGTCGACGCCTTATATATATTATTGATCGACGACTGCGGCTCAAGTCGTCATTTGCGGCTACAAGGGGCGACGTCATATCTCATCATTCTCATCATAAATGGAGCTCCTAACGCGCATTGAAATCTCGTAAATTGTATCTGCATTTTACTTTAATCTCAATGCCAACTTCATAGCCAGGAATCTAGCCCGCCACCTCGCTAACTGAGATGAGTAATTAGTTAGGGCCTCTGGAAAAGGTGAAAAATTTGTCTGCGGCAAGTATTTACCCAGAAGAACCGTGTCTCCTTCTGCTATGCCACTAATTTTAACAGCATAGCAGTTGATTCTGAGACTCTTGTCGCAAAAGCATTCACCAGTGCGTAGTCGTTCCTGATTGGAATGGCTGATAGCGCCGAGTGCATTGTATATGGCACATGGTCTTAGAGACTATAGAACTCCTCCTTTGCTACTACTTCCCTTCCTTTGAAATTGTAAGGCTTGACCTCCGTACAGCTCTAAACCATCCAGACTGGAGGCCGTTCTCATTAGACACGTTCTTGGGACAATGGCCTCGCATATCACAGCTGTAAAAGGCTGAAAAAGGCTGCTTCAACTTCTGAAGACCGTCTGCAATGTAGATCAGAGAACTGTCACTACGCCGGCAACCTCTTCACTACGCTACGTAGTGAAGAGGTTGAACCTATTCACTGTCACCTCTTCACTGTCACTACGCCGGCAACTACGCCGGCAACCTACGCCGGACTTTCGCTTCTTCTCTTGATATTTTCCTTCCCTTTTCCCTTTCCGGAGAGTAGCGGAGCCAATCGCTCTCAGTCCTGGTTACTCTCCCTGCCTTTCATTTATCATTCCTCTCTGTCTCTCTCTCTCTCTCTTCCCTTTTAAAAGCGACTTTCGGTTGTAGGCGCGCTTCGTAACTGCATGCTTTCAGGCACGCGCATAATCACTTGGTAACTTCTGAACATCAATAAATTCTTGTTGACAGTATTGTTAAATGGTCCCTGAAACGATTTGGAGAAATTTTGTAGACGCGTAGGGTACAGCTACAGTAAAACATTAGCACCACAATTTAAGATTTCCACAGTGCATGGGATCCGTATCATTTTTATAGAAACAGATACAGCTACAGATAATTATATGTTACCCTCCTTTCCAGCCATGTTTTTCTCCTTAACTCATTCGCCGAGCGATCGGGGCTAACCTCCACCTTCACTGGCTCTGCGTCATGGCGTGACGTCGTGTAGTCTACTTCCGGTTGTCTTGGAGTCAGTGCGCGAAGCCTCTCCAACCTCTCCGCCAGCCGCCTGGCCATTGATCCACCGCCACAGCTATCCAAGCAGCGTGCGTTGCGAGAGTCCTGTCGCAGCGTCGAGCGTGTCCGGTATTCCGGTAACCGCAGGCGGGCTGACCGTTTTGACGGATGGACGGAGGCGTAAACTAAAGCCTCTCCATACTGCTACCACTGTGATGAACGAGTTGTAGCGTAAACGTGAGCGGTCTGAGTGGCCTGCACGGCGCAACCACCTGGTGGCGCAGGGAGTAACCAGCCAAACGCAGAACCAATATTGCTGTAACGTAGTTTAAGACAGCTGAAACATTTAAAAAGACATTGTTTTCGCGATTGCGTTGCTGCCGAAATTTTACACCAGCAGCAAAGTAGAGTACACTTGGTTGCTGCTGTATTAGCTCTTTGTTTATGTGGCTGAGCCCTGTGCCACCATTTGTCTGCACCGTGCAGACCATTCACGCTTGCGTCACCGCTCATCCGGTAGAACGCCCAGGTCCAGACCGCTTGCGCTTGCGTTTACTCGAATATCGGACGCGCTAAAGAGTGAGAGAGAGGAAAGACAGGGAGGATAAGCGGAGGCGAGTTTCCGGTTTGCTACCCTGCAGTGGGGGGGGATATAGGGGTTATAGAGACGAAAAGAGCGAGAGGAGAAAAAAGGAAGAGAAAAAAAGAAAAGAAAGAAAAGCAAACAGGTAACAGAAAAACGCGTTCCAATCACAGGCGTTCACACAGGCCGCGCGATCTCAAGAAGCGCAGTAGCGCTTGCACGGTCTTCTGAAGCGATGTTAAGTCGCGTCGATGTTTCAGATTTATTTCTTCCGACAGAGGCTGGTCGTCCAACTGGTTCAGCATGACGGAAAGCGATTGTCTCTGCACACTGTACTGAGGGCAATGGCAAAGAACATGACGAATCGTTTCCGCGTCGCCGCAATCGCTACATGCTGCGGTGTCGGCCATGTCCGCATAGAGATCCTCTACAGGATCTCTATGCGGAATCCGTAGGAATTGGTAAGCGTGACGCCCAAACATAGCCTACACAAAAGGGTTGCGTGTTTTCGGGGAAGCCTTGGTGGAAGTCGGAGGCTTAAGGTTGGATCCAGGGTGTATAAAAGGGCGTGCATAAAATGTGGTTCATTCCACTCTGATGTAGTGCATTGACATGCAAGTAGGCCGAGCATCCTTGCAGCTTCTGTCCTAAACAGCGGGATTGATAGGTGGTTGTCTTCTGTATGAGCTGAAGGAGCAGCTTGATCGGCACGTTCACTGCTGATGATACTACAGTGACTTGTTAGCCACTGAAAAATTATTTCATGTCCTTTCTAGAGGCTAGAGCCACCAAGGAGGTGACAACCGATCTGGAGGTGGACAGGATGGACAGTAGGCTGGCGCATCTTTTGGAAGCCAAGCAGGCACTGCTCGCGAGATGGAAGACTCAGCGCCATAACAGAAGACTACGCAAGAAAATCTCCGATATAAACAAGATGATAGAGGCTCATTGCAAGGTGCTATGCAAGCAGCAATGGGACGAGCTGTGCGACTCGGTGGAGGGCCAGCTCAAGAACGGTAAAAGCTGGGGTCTCCTTAAGCACCTACTGCACGATGGCAACACCAAGTCCAACCAGAAGAGAGCTTTGGCGAAAGCTGTCCATTTGGCCACCGACTCGACTCCAGATGAGGCAGTCATGGAGCACCTCATAGACAAGTACCTGGCGGCCACGGACGATCCGGTGCCCCCCCAGTTTCCCGAGTACGAAGGGCGTGACGTACCATCTATGGACGAGGATTTCACCGTGGCTGAGGTCAAGCGAGTTCTCGCATCCCTCAACGGCAGATCTGCCCCTGGGCCCGACGGGATCACCAACAAAATGCTCAAGCATCTCGACGACGCCTCAATCGAGTTTCTTACGCGCAAGATGAATGATATCTGGTGCAACGGCCTCATTCCCAAGAGCTGGAAAACAGCCTACACAGTACTCATACCGAAGCCAGGTAAAGCGCCGAGCATCGACAATCTAAGGCCCATCTCCCTGACGTCGTGTGTTGGAAAGATGGCCGAGCACGCCATGCTTAACCGCCTCACTGACCATCTCGAGTCTAACGAATGCTATACACACAACATGATTGGCTTTCGGTCGGGGCTTTCGACTCAGGACGCCATGAGACTGATCAAGCACCAAATCATTGACTCTACCTCCGCCGACACTAAGGCAATTCTCGGCTTGGATCTGGAAAAGGCTTTTGACAACATATCGCACGCCTTTATTCTCAAGAGCCTGACAGAGTGTAACATCGGCAAACGGGCGTACAATTTCGTGCGATCTTTCCTTTCCTCAAGGTCCACTAGACTGAAGATTGACGAGTTTTTGACCCACGAAATCCAGCTTGGTCCAAAGGGAACACCTCAGGGGGCGGTGATCTCCCCGACGCTGTTCAACATCTCCCTGATCAACCTGTCGAGGGCCTTGAACAAAATCCCCAACATTAACCACACGATCTACGCAGATGACATCACCATCTGGTGCTCCAGTGGATGTGAAGGGCAGGTCGAGGGTGCTTTGCAAGAGGCCATCGATGTGACGGAGCGGTATCTAATCCCCACCGGGCTAAGGTGCTCGCCCGCTAAATCCGAGCTCTTGCTCTACAAGAAGAGGCCCAGAGGCGGTTCACACCGATCCTGGAAGCCAGCAGCAGAGAGCCACATTACATTATTCACCGGTAAGGGCTCCCCAGTACCGCGGGTAGACACTATCAGGGTCCTAGGAATGTTTATCGAGTCAAACGGGGCCAATGGAGCCGCCCTCAAACGCATTTGTTCCAAGACCGAAAGCGCCCTCGGACTGATCCGAAGAATCGCCAATAGGTACTGCGGAATCAAAGAAGACAATCTGATCCGCATTATCCACGCCTTCGTGCTCTGCCACCTCGCTTATTCAGGGGCTATGCACAATTGGCTCGTATCGGAGCGCAACAAGATCAACGCCTTAATCAGAAGAGTCTTCAAGCTTGCCGTCGGCCTTCCCATGCGAACGCACACAAAAGACCTTCTCAATTTGGGAATTCACAACACGTTCGAAGAAATCGTTGAAGCCCAAGAATTTTCCCAGTTCGTCAGACTCTCCGGTACCCCAGCGGGCCGAGCCATACTTGGCAAGCTGGGACGTAACCCCATGGTTGTCAGTCTCGACGCTGTGAAGCTGCCCAGCGACGTAAGGTCCAAAAGTTACATACACCGGGTGCCACGAAATATGCATCCCACCTACAACGAAGGACGAAGGCGAGCCAGGGGTAAAGCTCTGCTCGCCAGTGCCCGCTTGAACAAGGACTGAACATGCTTCGTAGACGCTGCTTCCTACGTTCAAGAAGAGGCCTTCTCCTCAGTGGTCATCGACTGTGATGCTAAAATCCTTAGCTGCGCTACCGTCCGCACTTCTAATTCCAGCGTTGCAGAGCAAGTTGCTATTGCTCTTGCATTGACGGACAGTGTACATGACACGATTTATTCGGATTCTAAGGCCGCTGTCAGGGCCTTTCAGATGGGAATGGTGGCTCCCCAGGCCCTACGTATCATCCAAAGTACCAAAGACATGAAACATCACTCTTTGGCCTGGTTCCCTGCGCACCTTGGGACCATTGAGGGTGCCTTGATCAACCCCAACGAGGAGGCGCACTCGGCTGCACGAGGTTTGACTGACCGTGCGCTGGGCAACGCGTCCTCTCCTGGGCGACCCGAGCCTCTCTGCTCGTACAACGAAATCTGCAAATACAATTATCTGTCAAGAAGAGTCCTACCTTCGCCGCACTCCTCGCTGTGCAGGGCCCAGGCAGTCACTCTCAGACTACTGCAAACAAGCACTTACCCGAGCCCCGCAGCGCTACACACAATGTACCCCGACCGGTTCCCAAGCCCGGATTGCCCTCTGTGTGGTGACTATGCGGACTTCGAACATGTCCTGTGGGGCTGCGCCTCTGCCGGTCCTCCTTTCACTCAAGAGGAAATGAAGAAGCTGATTAGGGCCCAGGATCAGACCTCTCAAACCCTGGCAGTCCAGAGGGCTCGCGACAGGGCCGTCAGGTTCCACCTGATGGTCCCCGAGTGGGCCTAGCCAGGTGGCGTGGCGTTTGCTTACGTCTCTAGTGGACAAAATAAAGTTGTTTCACTCACTCACTCACTCATGTCCTTTCTCAGTCAGATGGTGTACGCCTTCTGTGATTTCAAATGCCAAGTGTTCATGCGGACCGCGCCGTAAGGCTGACAATAAACACTGTAGTGCCGTCTTCGAGTCGCAGAAAATCGACCATTTGTGTGTTGGTTCGTGAATAATAAAGTGTAGTGCGACTCGAAAGCGCTGCGAGTTGTGCTCCCGTCGACGTTGTCAAGTGAGATGTTTTCAACTTGATAGTGGTAGCTTTTGCTGGAAGGACGACAGCTGCGGTGGAGCTCTTCGACAGGACGGAGCCGTCAGTGTATATGTGGGTCTAGCACCGGTACTTCTCATTTAATAGGAGTAAGGTAAGCTGTTGAAAAGCCGTTGATGACATATCTGCTTTTTTCCGGACGCCAGGTATTGTCAGGTTGATCTTTGGTTGAATGAAGCACCAAAGAGGAGTCGAAGGTCTCGCGGCAGGTGTGAAGCAAGATGGCATTGCCTCACGATGTGCGGTTACCGTTCGGCATAACAAGGCACGTGGTCTCTCTGCAGGTACAGAGACTAGATGGTGGTAAGGAGTGCGGGCAAGCTGCCTTGCGTGCAGTCTTTGTGCTTCAACTGTGATGTGGGTCTTGATGAGGTGGTCTCTGGTGATTGGAATAGTTGGCTCCATTGACGCACTTCGAGGAAAACCTAGACGAATCGCCTCAGCCTGAACGCTCAGCCTCAGCCTCAGCCTGAACTCCTGAACGGAAGACCTAGTCGCCTCAGCCTGAACGCTTTGAATACTACGTAGGCTTGTTTTACTTGCGTTAGTCAATACCTGGCAAGCTGGACCGCAAAAAGCCGAGAAAATGTACTATATATAGTTGAAGCGTAGCGCTTGTGGACATTCCCCAGGTATTTCCAGCGAAGAACTTGAGAAGGTGACAAATGCCTGTCAACCGCTCCTTCTGTACAATACATCGGGGCTCCATGAGATATTTCTGTCAATTATGGCACCCAAGAATTTGTAAGACCGTACAAATGGTATCATCTGCCCATTGATTAATACACTGTAGTGCCTCGTGGGCTTACGTGTAGACGCACAAGAGCACATTTATCCGATGAAATCTCCAGGACTTGATTGCTGGAAAGTGTGCAGTGGCAGCTTTTTGAAGCCTTGCACGCAGATGTAAGCGTGTCACTGCGGACACCCAAAGGCATGCCGTCCTGGTACATTGATAATTTAACTGTGTTTGGAAGGTGATCAAGGAGACCAATCAGCGTGAGGTTAAACAAAGTAGGGCTCAGTACGCCGCCCGGGGGTATGCCACAGTAGGTGTAATGTATAGGAGTGCGGCCGTCCTCGGTGCTCACAAAGAAAGATCGCATAGAGAGATAGCTATGTGTCCATCTAAACATACGACCACCGAGGCCTATACCTGTTCGAGAGCGGCGAGCATGGCTGTATGTCTAACGTCGAGGAACAAAGAAGCGTAGACGTTTGCATACTTTTTAGTGCTAAACGTAGGTAACAAGGCTAGGTAGACTAGGTGAACTAGGTAGACTAGGTAGACTAGGCTAGCTAACAAACGTAGGTAGCTAACAAGGCGATGAGCGGCCACGTCGGAAGCCTGTCATAGCATCTGGGTAGACGTTGAGGTATTCCAAGTACCACTCCAGGCGTCTGAGGATCATGCTATCCTTGGCTTTGCCCGCACAGCTCGCCAATGCAATCGGGCGATACGGTAAAAGCTCCAACGGAGATTTGCCAGGCTTCAGTAGCGGAACTACGCGACCAGTATTCCAGGTTGGGGGAAGTGTGCCAGTTAGCCAGGATTAATTATGCCTTTCAAGCAGACCACTCTTCGCCCGCTCACCCAGATGACACAGAGATCTGTAAGAAATTCCGTAAGGTCCTCGTGAAGGCTGCACAAAGCTAGCGCCGCCTTGAGTTCATGAACTGAACATAGTAAATCCGTGTGGGGGTGACGTAATAACGGGAAGTTAATAGATTGTGATAAATTGGTGGAAGCTGTGAATTGCCCGGATAATCTGGCACAGTAGTCTTCTACGGCATATATATCTCGTCGTTGTTGGAAGAGGACCATGAGCCTTGAATGGAGACCGCTGTACGGGAGGGTCTAGCAATTGCACAGATAGCAGTCCAGCGTTGCGACTCCACTTTATCTAACCGGCGCTAGATCTTTTTTTTTTTTGTAAGCGTTTAGCAGTCAGTAGATCGTCCATTGGCTTCGTGCGTCGGTGCCTACGTTCGGCACGTCGCCGGATTGCTAGAAGTCGCTCTAAGCCTATATCAAATTCAGTGAATTTCGAAGAGCACATTAGAATACTGGTATTGTCTTTCCCTGTGCTCTTGATTGTGTCTTCCAAATTATGTAGTAAATTACTCTGACAGAGGTGTTCCAAAACGTCCTTGAATTTGGGCCCGTCGACTCTTTGGATAGTACCATTTGAGTTGGAAGAGGAAAGTCCTGTGATCTTGGCATATTCCCATGTGTTTCAATGTCGGTAAACCACGCTAAACTCTTTATTGTGGTAACAAATGGGCATGGGCAGGACATGTAATGAGGAGGGAAGATAACCGATGGTCATTAAGGGTTACGGACTGGATTCCAAGGGAAGTGAAGCGTAGCAGGGGGCGGCAGAAGGTTAGGTGGGTGGATGAGATTAAGAAGTTTGCAGGGACAACATGGCCACGATTAGTATATATACATGACCGGGGTAGTTGGAGAAGTATGGGAGAGGCCTTTGTCCTGCAGTGGTCGACACAAGGCTGATGATGATGATGACTATATATATATATATATATACAGTCGCCCACGCAAATGTATTTAAATAATTGTGTATGTATACGTTCGTCACGTTGACCACCCATCAAGACAATAAATGTGTTCGTACCTTTGCAAAAAATTCCGTGTCACCTCTGTGCCATGTGCTAAATACTTTCGCTGGTCATCCACCGTCACAGAGTAGAATATTAGAATGAATGGCTCATGATTTTTTACAAAACCGTTAAAATCGTTTCAGCGTCCCTTTAGCTATTCAATAGCTGTTTAGTCTAAATGCTATGTATTTAATTCTCTCTGATGTTGAAGTGACGCTAAATACTAAACGATAGGACGTCCTGAAAACAGCAATAATCAAGAATGCAATAGAAATTCTGCGTAAGCATTCTTTGGCTCGGCTGCTACTTGGCTTTTGCTTGCTTGTTTAGCTAGCTTATGCATGCATGTCTACCCATCTCTACCAAATATCTGCTATTAGACTACTAAAACAATTACACGCGCTAACTTGACCACTTGTGCATTTATTCTGCAGATATAAAGCATCACGGAATGGACAGATTTTGCTGGAGTACTCGCCAAAGAATGCTTACGCATTAAAATTCGGAGACGTTGCACTAATGCATTGTGGTGATTGTCTAGAATAATCAGAACGCTGAAGAGCTTGTCCTGAATATAGCGAGTAAAGTGCATGAAAAACGGTGAAACGAAGGCGCTGGTTTGGAAATTGGAAAGCCCGCGTCGCGAAAATTTCCGCTTCGGTGACTTTTCCAGGCGACCGATAAGGAAGTTGCGGTGAAAAGCTCGGAGAGGCTAAAGCTGGCAGATTGGTGCGGACACGTGGGTGAGCAAGGCGCTGCCGATTGCGCAGCCGTGGTTCTTTCCGCCGGCAAGCACGATCGATGAGCACCCTACACACGTTACTTCCTCCCGGCAAGATTTGGGGACGAAGGGAGGGAGGATGTCTTTATCACGAGGCGCGCGCGCGCGCACACACACACACACACACACACACACACACACACACACACACACACACACACACACACACACACACACACACACACACACACACACACACACACACACACACACACACCGGAGATCAGCGTCTGTAGCAGCGTTCACTATGTAGCGGGCGGACTAATCCCGCGGCGGCGCCGGCCGGCGATAACAAAAAACTGAGAGGTGTCCACACCCGTCGTCTCTCTTCCGTAGAACGCGGCGGCTGATTGGTCTCGCTCCGAGTGGCCGTCTCTAGAGTAGCACCACTCTCGCCGCGCGCTATCCGGGAGGCTTAAGGGGCGCGCTGAGACGTTGGTGTCTCTTAGCTATGGACTCGAGTACCCCTCTCTGCGTGTGTTTGTGTCAGCCACACCGGGGCGCGTCAGGGGAGGCGCACACCTTCACTCGAGCGCGACGGCGATTGGGTCGCAGTGCTGAGTGTTGACGCTCGGATCGGGCCGCTAATGCTCGCCCTCGAGTGACCATATATTTCGTACGGTCGTCGGTCGGAAAGAGCGGTGTATGGCGGGCGGGCTACATTGACGACATCGTCTTTAGCCGCGTTGACCAGAGTATATATATATTCTGCAAAAGGTGAAACAGACAGAGAGAGGGGAATGGCGTCTTTCCGATTCTAGAACCGTTCCTCTTGTCTTTGAAACTGCATTCTAAGCACATTAAGAGACCCACCTTAACTAGATTAAACACATATATTTCGTCGATGTTGCTTTACGGTGACCATGGCTTTCTTCACCCGCCGTGGTTGCTTATGGCTATGGCGTTGGGCTCACAGTCTCACAGTCTAAGGGAGCCTTTACCCCTTCCGTCACTTGGGGCTCGTGTACAACCCTCGAAGGCCTTGTGAGATGTCAAAAGTGTTCCTTCTGCTCAAGCATCGAATGCCGACGTTAACCACGTGCCCTGAATGTCCCCAGGAACGAAGACTACACCAGGGGCCGTATAACGTAAAACTATTCCAACACGCTTTTATTCCAATCTCGCGACGCCAAGCTTGCGTAACCGCCGACGCAAGCATCGGGTGGTCACCCGCAGGGTTGTCTGAACAAGCCAATCAAATGCTCCTCTCGTTAATAGGAGGTGACTTTTGTTTGCTTGAAAAACGAATAACATTACCTGCACTGAGCGGTTTGTCTTATCTAATTGGCTCACGAGAGGCGAGGAGCATGCTCAAGTGGAGAGGGATTTGATGCGGCCGAGCCACTGCACTAAATATCGATAACCGGATGAAGAGGGAGGGGCCAGCGTCTAGGATTGGTCCGCTTTCTCTTACTTAGCTTGCGGTGGCTCGTCGACAATCGCGGCGGCATGCAACGGAAGCTTAAGAATGACGCTAAAACGGATCCTCAGCAAAGAAGAGTTGGCAGAACGAGGTCGTAAACGTGCCGAAAGTTCTCGAAAACGTTACACGGCCATGCAAAAAGCTTTATTACACACAATAAAACCCATGCTCACCGGCAGGGGCGAGTAGCCAGTGCCGGAGCAATCGGCGGCAGCCATCTTTTATTCCTTTCGGAACGGCGCACCCTGCGGCTATTCAGAAGAAAATTCAGTTTTGTTCGGCATATTAATGCATCTTTAACTCGTACGTGTCACTTTGACGCGGTAAGTTTTGCGGTTTTGTGACGTCGCGTGAGAGGCAGGTGAAGTGGGTGCAGCCCGGAAACTCTTGACCGATAGCCGAGGGCTAATGGCAAAAAGGCGTGGAATCAGAAATAACAATTTATGTTTTGTTCGGGCAAATGATGCATAATCAGTGTGTACACGTCATATCATATGGGGAGCTATCGCGGTTTTTATGATGTCGCGTGACAGACAGGTGAAGTTGGGATGGTCTAAAAAAGTTTTTGACCAATCGCGGTGGGCTGATTGGAGAACTGGAATAGAAAAGTTTGGAATAGTTTTACGTTATAGCGCCCCATGGAGAGAAGATTATAAGAGCAGCACAAGCTACTGACATGAAACTGAGAACGCGTTGGCTTATGGATAATAAGTTCAATAAGCTACTGCTGTAACTTCTTTTGGACTAGTAAAGCCTGTACCCTTTCGGTTAGGTATGCTCTCATATTCCACAAAGCAACATTTCTGAACTAAAAAAGAAGGAAAAAGAAAGGGAGCGTACTTTTTATATGACGATTCTAAGAAAACGTTTGTTATGCAACATTTTCAAATTTGGCTGCCTTGACTGGCGCTTTGAGGAAAACACAAGACTACGATGCTAAGTAAGTGTTTCACAAATTTGTGCCTAGTTGAAGTGAAAGTTTTCATGCATCCATGGCTGAAGCGCTCGTTTGTTAGACTGAAAACCATTTCATTTCTCGATAAATAGAACAATTTTATTACTTACGCTAGATAACTAAGAGCAAAGAAAAGTTTCTTAATTCAAATGGATGTAAGCCCAATTAAATAAGTATTTCTTGATCTTCTATGAACACCTCGTTGAAAAGAATTTTTAACACTATTACGGCCGGATTCCCGTAACGTACAATGAAGGCGTAAGTGTATGAACAATGGAAGGCGCTACGAAAAAAAAATTAAAGAAATTAAAAATGGATGACGGGCTACGAGCGCACTTAGAGAATATCGACTGAGCTGAATCAATTCGGAAGCGCTCTGATCTAGACACCACGCCTATAGAGTAAGATATGGGGAAAGTTCGGGCTCGTTGAAGGAGTTTCAGAGTGTTCCTTAACTTCAATCCGGCTTTCTTGGCCCCAATCTTCAAAGGGACAGCTGTCCAACACTTCACATTCAGGACTTCAAAGGGAAACGCCGCATAACAACGTTTGCAGAGTTGAAAACAAAAGAGGCTACTGGGAGGGAATGGCGAGAGCGCAAAGACGAAGTGGCTTTCAAGGATCCCCGGGAATAAATCTTGTAAGCTCTTCAGCCCAAAGGATGAGAAAAAAAAATACGTATATATAGATGCAATAATCGCGTTTGTAGAAATGCAGATTGCATTAGGTGTAGTTGCTCTGTCATTTTGGTTGTTTGCGCGGATTTGTTACTCAAGTCTTCATTCTTTAGCCTCGCGTTGTTTTTTTTTTTCTTGCCTGTCCGATCCAAGGAGTTGTATGGATTAAAAAAGTTGTAGCTTATCGGAAATACATGTTTCGATGAAGAAAAATTTCGAAGTGTTTGTGTTTCTTCAATAGTATACATTGTAAATGGGCAAGCACGTGCGGATAATGTAGCAGCCTTTTCACTGGGGCGGAGTTCGTTTTCTCGAGGCAAGCATATGTAATGTATGTGTAAGTGTTAGAGAGAGACACACGTGGTCAGCCAAGGTTTTCTAGATTACACAGTGCTTGGCCGGACGGAGATATATGACAGCCCACTATATTGCAGTCATGTTCCCACTGCTAAAGCTAGATTCCCACAACTGACCAAATTCCGTGGACGAGCATCACGTGGCAGAGCAGCGTCGGACTGCGCCACCAACAGCTTCGTCCTTGTGTACGAACGCGACTGGACGGCACTGAGCCACGCAATGCTCGTCCGCGAAATTTGGTACATTTCGTGAATCCAGCCCAAGTGGGCCGTGAGCAGAGTGTGAACGTCATGAAAGTTGGTGCGCACTCGCCGGCTTGCTTTTATCGCATGTCAGCCTACTAGCGTGACGTCATGGCCACCCGTTCCCAGCAATGCGGAGCCCAAGCGCGGAGCTGTGAGGCGCCCATCTTGTATTGAAGCAGCTGGGCCATACCGCACGGCTATTGTACCGCGCCCCCATTCTCCGCTCTCTTCCTTTTCTGAGCCCGAAGCCATTTTAACTAAATTTGTCCGCTTTTTCTCTTCAATGGCGGCTATTGTTGAATTTACGTGCCGTCATGAGAATGAGGAAGGTAGTACGAGGTAATAGCGACGAGTGCGCGAGGAATGTTGCCCGCGCCAACACCCCAACATTGTGAATTACGGGCATCTTCGCGCGAGACGCGACGCCATCGAAGCATCTTTACCGATTTTCGAAGCACAGAATAGGCCAGAAAAAGGCGTGGCGGGCGAATTTCTACGCTTGTAAGTACGGGGTTGCACCCGTTTCTGATGGCTGACGAACCAAAGCGCATGTTTTACTTCGTCGCTTCAGGTTTTTCCCGAGTTTGCACATGACTCGTGTTAAACATTCAAAGTAAGTTTCCGTCTGACACATGTGGCGTGCCGGCGCTCCTATAGACGTACTCTATCCGGCCTTATTTGCGCCATAAGAACAGCGAGCGCAGTCGTGGTAGGCCAACTGTGATTATAGTCGGCCTATATAACATACAGAAAACCTGCTTTCTCCGCAGGGACGCTATCATATTTTTTCTTCGTAGCGTTGTGCAGCTGCGTCCAATGGTCGTTCGCAGCTGCATGTAATGAGATGTTCGTGCCGTTATGTAACTTAAATGACTTATTGTTTGCCTTATACATGTAAAGTAGACTAACTTGGCATGTTGTTCAAAAATGTGATTAATCAGTGGTAATGTCTCCGCATGAAGCCAAGAAAATTTGGCTTGAATGGGCCTCACAAAGCCCATTCGTAGTATATAGTCGGCAACTTAACGCTATTTGTGTGCGTCTGCTTTCTGTTGCAACATGTATTTCTTCTCGAGGTCAATGCGCCTTAATTTCAGCAAAAATGAGAGGGCCTTAATCCTATCACCAAACTTTCTTCAATGTGGCCCTGCAACATCTCTTAAGTAATGCAGCTGGTTTTTCGCTTTTGTTCTGCTATGCAATTTTCGCCATCGGAAATGCGCTGCTGGAGACTAACGCCTCCTGGATAACAAAAGAAATGTACTCTCTTGACTACCCAAGATGAACTTGGGTAAACGTCGTCATCTATGTACCATCTCGGTAGCGTCGCATCGCGGCAACTCATTGAACTCCTAGCTGTTTTGCATTATCGCACATTAAAATAAAAGGCAGCTAATTGGACACCACTATTTGTCGCGCCGGTTCATGGCCGATAAAATTTGTAATATGGCAGCTTGCTACTGTAAACGGTATAGGAGTTGCAAATAAGTCATTCTTTATTTCAGTCATTGCATCCTCTCATTTTCTCTATTGCCTTTGCTCCAGCAATTCGTTCCTTTTGCTTAAAACAACAACAACAACAACAACAACAACAACAACAACAACAACAACAACAACAACAACATCAACAACAACAACACGTCTCCGTACGCTGGGGAACTTATAGTGCAAACCGCTTTCCGGACGAACCCATTGATCATCTTTTGCAGAAAGCACGCAGCACATGATGAACTGTATCGGTGTAAAAACACTGAAACAGTTCTCCACACAATAACATCAACATGTCTCGCATAAATGTAAAAGAGACAACTCATAACATATTGGAAAGGGAAAGTTAGCCCGCATATAATAAATACAAATCCCGACAAATAAGATATCAGACACCCAGAATGTATACATAAACACAGCGGTAATATATCTGTCACTAGATACAGAAAACACAAAGTAAGGTCACAGCAATACGAATGGGCACATGGAGGAATAGAAACTGCTATCAATGATTTCCAACTATATCACTCTCTGCCAGTAATCTCTGGAAGTTCACTAGTGCTACACTCTAAGAAAAATCCCGCGGAAAACGGGATTAACTGGGCCGTTACTCCCAAAGAGGGCGCTTTCGTCCCTCAAAGGACTAACTGCATAAATGTGTGTGCCGCGTGCAAATTTCGGAGAGTAAGTGTCCCTGGTCGGAAAGAGAGCAACGGGAGGACGAACGACAACAGTTACTAACCATGCACTTCGTTGTTTTTGTCCGTGTCATGCCTTTGTAATGGATCTGTTGGCCATGACCTTATAGGGCCGTCTTATTGGTTATGGGCCTGTGGCCTATTGCCATTAAGGTGGGTATCAGATGGCGTCTCTCAGTACCATATCGGGGACATTCCAGCAATAGATGATGTGTGTCTTCATCCGCGTGGCCAGAAATACATTGCGGATTATCAGCGCGACACATTTTATGTAGAAAATGTATTGTAAGCGCGCTACCACATCACAAGCGGTAAACTAGTGTTTCAAAAGATCTGCTGGTATTTAATGTGCGTGATGTTAACACTGTAGCACATGCTATTACTCTTGGCGACAAGCATTCGCGGTCGCATTGAAGCCGCGCTGCGGTTGCGACCTTGGCGAGTCATGACGGAAAACCACGTCGCCATGTATGACTGCACGAGTTTAGTGCTTAGCAGCACAACACCATAGCCACTAAACAACCACGGCGGGTGATGCAAAATAAGTCGTGTTTAGGAAGAATGGGGAGCATTTGGCATGTGCAGTGGTTATAAATATATATTTAGCTTTCAATTGGGCAGTATGTATATACTTCTGCGATTCCTCCAGTGTTGATTATAAAGCTGCCTATGCCATGCACGTTTTGTTTCGAAACAATACATGATCTTGTGCGGAAGAGTGCCCTCAAGACTGCTCTAAATTGATCGAGACCAAGTAGAACACTAAACGCAAGTACTCGCGCTTTCGCGCGATCCCGCTCCTTATTGACTGACTCGATCTGTAGCTTCTACTACATCGCCGCATCACAGTGCGCCAGCGAGTAACAAAAATAGATGTTTACTCACTTGGTACTCGCTATTAGATGTTTTACGAACTTTTACTGCCCGGCTTCCAAACCAGTGCCGAAATTACGTCGCTACGTGACGTCACAGACCTCGCCGGATTTTCTCGAATTTCAGCCTCCTTTTCCTTTGTTTTTTCGCACAGGAAATACATTTATCGTGTCTCCTCGGCATAGATGACTAGAGGGAATTGCGCCAACGACACATGTCTACAGACGAACGTGCCATTAAAAACGGACAAAGTTTGTACTATAAGCCATCAGCCGCACACTATGCCTAAGCGGTATGGGTACTGCACGTTTAGTTTAGTAGGGAGTGATAGTAACATATATCTTCTTTTTTTTTGCACTGAGCGAAAGGAATATCGCGCGCAAAGATTTCTCGTACTCCTGAAGCTCCTGTGAGCAAAATCATTTTTTTTTTGTTTTCTTCACGCGATGGACTTCGCGACATGCGACCAAACCTGCGAGAAACCATGTCCTATAATGAGCGAACACGGAGTATGTCGCTGCCGTAACTGGCGACGCACGCTTCGCTTTATTCACCGGTGATGTGTAATTACGCAGCTCATCTCGTCAGTCGCATTTTAGGATCTTAATCGGCTAGCGCGAGCGACTCGGCTAAATTCAGTATGCGCCCAGCGGAAGCACTGCCGGGTATTCGTTCCTAGAATTTCGCGTGAAAGGAAACAATGTGTGCGCCACCCTTTCTATTGCTATGAGGCGGCCTCGGAAGTGCCCGTGCTTTGCGCTGGTCCGGAAATCGGGATACATTATCGTTAATTGAGAGGATCGCGTTTCTAATTAACGGGCAAGTGAATTCTTGTCGCGATATCTTTTGCTTTCGCCCGTCGCTCACTCTTCGAACACTCGTGACATTTACACACTGGTTGGACGCGCTGCCATTTTCGGGCGTGTGTCCGTTTTCGTTGCGGTCATTGCTTATCGCGTTGTTCAAATAAACGCAAGCTGCCACGACTCCTGAAGGCTAGCAACGCACGTTCTAGACGGGGTAAAATAGGATGGAAACAAGCAGAAACGGGTTAATTAACGAAGCTCGTTTTCTTACGGTCGCGCTGAATCCGCGAGTGCCATGAAAAAAAGTAAACATTTACTTGTTCCCCACACCGGACACAAAAAGTGGTTTCAATCCACGTGGCCTCTAATCACAGTATTTTCCGAGTGGTGCAGCTGCTGAGCCACCTGAACGTAATTGACTCTGAAATTTCCAGATCTTTCTTTTTTTTTTTGTGAGATCGCGTGATGCGGTTACATTACCTTTGAAATTGTTATTGTTATTTGATATGAGAATACACAGAGGGAAACAGGGAAGTAACAGAATGGCGACTGATACTGAGGGGCACAGATCCTGCCTATACTCCTTGGGAAGGAGTGGTTAGAAAACGAAGTATAAGTTAGGGAGAAGGGACGTTAAAAGGTAAGAAAGAATAACATGGTCACAAAGGTTAAACCACACGGAATAGAATGCGCAAGTAGGAACAGAAAAAAAGAAAACACGGAGGTCGCACTAATTACAAAATAATTAAAAAAATACAAGAACATAGCAAAAAAATTTCGTCCCTCGCACAATCTCTCCCTGACGGGAAGCCAAGCCAGTTTCGTGTAGAAAAGTAAGCAGGGTCTAATTATCCTGGTCGCGTCAAGGAACACAACCGCTCGGATACAGGAATGATCAAGGGTCGTACATACACTGCAGGGTTTAGGTTATTGTCCCTTACTAGCAGCGTGCGCTGCACAAAGAGAGCTGAACACTTTAATTTGAGGTGCTCATGTATCTCACAGCAACCACAAGAAGCACACACGACGGACTGTCTACCTGTCCTTGCCAGTAAAAATGTTCAGACCCCAGGACAGAGCCAAAGATAACTTGAGCAATATAGCTCTAGCACAACGCGGCAAGCCTCGACAGTGAATACGGGAAGGAAATGGTCATTTTGTAACGCGCTTGTCTGGGTGCTCTTTGAGGAGGTATCGACAAATCAACAGACAAGTGTCCTCAAACTTGCACAACATTGCCGGACCGTCACATTCGTTGTGAACACGAGTGGTAGCGAGTCGGTCGGCGTCTTCGTTACCGGCGATACGTATACGTGCGAAACCCGCCGCGGTTGCTCAGTGGCTATGGTGTTGGGCTGCTGAGCACGAGGTCGCGGGATCGAATCCCGGCCACGGCGGCCGCATTTCGATGGGGGCGAAATGCGAAAACACCCGTGTACTTAGATTTAGGTGCACGTTAAAGAACCCCAGGTGGTCGAAATTTCCGGAGTCCTCCTCTACGGCGTGCCTCATAATCAGAAAGTGGTTTTGGCACGTAAAACCCCATAATTTAATTTTTTAATTTATACGTGCGAAGGTATCCACTGACAAACGAGGGAAATCGCACACGATGTAATTCTGCTGGCAGACTCAAGGATGATACACACAGCTGGACGATAAGCGTAACTTCGCTTTAGTCTGCTAAGGGCAGCGCGGGAGCATGTCAAGATGTCAAACTTTATTGAGCTTAAGTCCTCTTGAACGTACTTCAGAGCAACATCAACTGCTGCCAGCTGCGCAGTTGACGAGGCTGGATGCGGTATGCGAAACACCCGTCGAATGTCAGCTGGAGTGCAAAAGAAAGCTGCAGAGGGGCTTTGGTCATCGCTGTGTACAGATGCGTCCTTAAATACTTAAATATAATCTCCAAATCTTTCGCGTAAGTGCGAGTGCGCGAATCGGAATAGCGCCCAAGCAGGAAATTCAGGCTTCTTTTGTATTTCACGAATTGAAAGATACACAGGGAATATACATTTGCTGAATCCTACCAGAGGCGTAATTGCAGTATCACTTCCATAACTACCAGCAATGGTTTTAAACAGTGCCGTCATTGTCCCCATGTGGAAGAATGGGCTCTTAATCAGCTTATTAAAAAGTACTTTGCCATCCCATGCGTGGTGCGTACGCTCGATGCGACATAGAGCTTTGTGGTCTGCTTGCAGCCTCAGGGGCAACTAACGTGCTTCAGTAAGTAATGGAACTTACTTTTTCTCGCGAGTTAAGCCAAGTATGACTTGGAGAGTAATCAGGTTCCAGGTGGGACATCAAACTAGGCGGCACATTCAGGACTGGCAACACGTAAGTACTGCTAGAGAGTACACATTATTGATACACCTGTATAGCACTGTCGTTTGGCCGCAGCCGAAGCCCCTAGCAGTCAAGGCGGCCACATATTTGAGGAGAGACTGTGATTTCCGTCGTAAAGATTTAACCGCAGGGTGCCACGTGAGGCGATGTGCTGTACTGTCTTGCTGTACCTATCGTATCGGTGTTTCGCCAAGGTACACAGTCGGCTTATGGTTCGACGAGCACGTTGTTTGGGATGGTATGCGATTAGAGCCGACTTGACAGGTGTAATCCACAACCCGGCTTCATCCACGTACTCTGCAGTCGCATTCAGAGCTCTCTGCAAGCTTGCATAAAGGCGTCCGTCAAGGTGCCAAGGGCCACTGATCCACAGAGCGATGTCATCAGTATATACAAATTTGCCTATTGGAAAGTCACATTCCTGAGGCAAATGGCTTGGAAGCCCAGCAAGAATGCAGTTAAATAGTTGCAGTTTCACCCGAAAGGCGAAGCATTGATTACGATAGCAAATTAGTACACAGCTATACGTAGTAAAGATAATGGATTTACCGGCCTTATAAAGTTGTAAACATTCGCTTAGAAACTAAATTAACAAGCACATTGTCACACGCATAGAGGTAAACATGAACACATGGCACTCGATGACCGCGGAAACTTGCTGTCAAAACGCTGGAGTTAGGGAAGCGCGGAAGCAGCAGCGAGCAAATCAACCTTCGTGTTTTCTCTCGCTTCAACGCGAACTAAACGTCGAAAGCACAGCGCATGCGAAGCTACCTGAACTCCGCGCATTCACTTTATCCACTTCGCAGATCGCTTTGAAGATGAGGCCCGCTCGAGCACGCAATTTGATCGCAGCGCATATCGCTTTAAAGATACACCGCCCGCGCGGCCGCAGTCTCCAGAGTAGAACCCCCTTTCCCTGCCTCCACCGTGCTTCGCGCGCAGAAGCAGACTGAGCGAAGGAAGCTTGCGCGGAGACTCGCAAGCTTTCACTCGCTTGCACGGCGCGTGGCAACAGTGTTATCGTGTTTGTACTTTATACGCAACATCACGGAGACGGCGACAGCAGAAGTGCGCTTGGGGTGTCCCTATAGTTGCTGTCGTAATTAAAGAAGAGGCAATAAGACGCTGCCTTGCATGGCACCACGAATCACATTACGAGATTCACTTATTGATCCTCCAACGTGCACTTTCATTCTGCGCTGTGACATAAAATTGCGAACAAATAGAAGCAGACGACCCGAAATTCCAGTGTTCGCAAGAGCGAAAATAGTCTCCTGATGTAGAAACGAGTCGATAGCTTTCTGTATGTCCTTTGAAAGGCTGACTAGCAGCTAGGGTAACTCATTACTTGAATACACTTACTATATTCAACATTTCAACGCGACAGCGTTAAGGAGCTGGTGTCGCAGAAAAGCCGATGTCGGTGGCGTTGGCCGTGAGCGAAAAATCTCGGAAGGCAATTCATAAATAAGAACAACTTGCAAGATGGGCTTGGGGGGAATCGAACCAGGGTCTCCGGAGTGGGAGACGGAGACGCTACCACTCAGCCATGATTTCGATGGTTCAAAGCGCGAGAAAAGCGCCTTTAGTGAATGCGGTGTTGCCTTAGATACTGTGGTGTATATCGGCAATTATGAGCATGTAAATTACAGAAGTCGCAGTTAAACGAGTGCTGAAGTACGTTTCCGCTACATTTCTTCTGCACTTGGCGCACATGCAGAGCCATCTTGCGGCAAACACAGGAGACCCCCTCCTCGCAATGTACGGCGCTGCCCCGACAGGTGGCGCGCCACTCGCCCGCTTCACCAATTCGTCTCGTCAAGAGCATGCCGAGCTAATGAGTGGGCGGTCCGAACGGGGTGCGATAACGCTATCGCGTTTTTCACTTACTATCATACTTTGCCATGGGAGAATAATATAACTGGCGTCTCCATCACGAGATGGCGATCTCTTCAAACACTAATACATACACAAACACTCATTCACGCACACGATGGCACCTTTTGCTACGATAACTTAAATACGGCAAAATGATGAAGCGCAACTACAGGGAGAACTTCAGGAGAACTTTCGAAAATCTTCAGCGCATCTCTAAGAAATTGTGCTTTAAACGAAAATGCATGGAAATTATCTAGGTGGAAAATGTATATTCCATTGCAGACATAAATCTGTATAATGGAGAGTGGCTAAATAAGAACGGACCGAAGAACGTCTCTGGTGAACAACCCAGCCGTGCACCACAGACGCTCTTCGGTGCAGCGGCACAAATCATCAGATGTAACGGGAATGCACAAATGCACTTAAGTTCACGGTTTGATTGTGAGAGAAAAGGAGCTAGAGTTCCTGTTTGAGTGCAGCAGTTTGGTCACGTGTGAACGAAGCTTTTATTTCGAAGGTTATCTTAGTTCATGCACTAGCAGATCTAAAGCTACAGAAACATGCGCGAGTTCGCGGAGATTTATGGCCTTCGTCTGCGGCGCCGCTAATGGCGTGGAAAACACGGACAGAAGCTGGTGGTCTAAATGGACAACACAAACGCCGATGTCTGGGTTGTACTTTCGTTTCTCTGGTGTCTTTCTTTCCTACGCCCAATGGTTCAAACAATGAAGCAGATCTGATTGGTGGTAGGAGAGGACAGGAGGTCCGGTTAGAGAGAGTAGTTGGCTGTATGGCTGCCGTACTGTTGTTTGTAAACGCGAACTACGACTGCAGTCGATCCACACACGTGCGTCGTGTGATCGAAGTCCTTAACACGGGAGACGCGCACAGTAAGCAGTGCAGTTTCTTCAACAGCAACTTGAGCAGGTGGCCGAGAACTTGTGCCACAGTTGTAGTATGACGTGACAGAAGCCAATCGCTGTCGTAATGGAAGCCTATATGGCGCGTGTACCACTGTGCGAGCGCAATTCTCCCTTTCTGAACCTCGGTCCTAACCAGGAGTCTTGGTCGTTAATATTTGATGCCAAAAGCAATGACGATAAGCTTTAAACACCATCGCCTTGTCCATGTCGTTTTCGTGCGCTGACTTCTCCGCGTTCTTGCCTTTGCTGCATTGCGCGCGTCGGTTAGCAGGCACCCCCTCGAGGCAACTGTCAGGCAGTTGAACAAACGAGCACGCAAGCTCGTCAGCAACTGAGAAGACGCGCTCGAGCATCGATTCGCGCGCGAAAATAAACGCGTGGGGCTGTGGCACGCTCCCGCTCATACAAAAACAAACAACAAAGTCGAATTTGAGAAAACGAGCTGGATCGAGAGGCGACGTGGACGTCGCGACACGGCGCATACCATAATTGCGCGACGTGAAACTATTCTCGGGGACGTTTCTCTTCTGATGCCGCGTCTTCAAGTCGTCGTAATAAGAAAATGGTACCCTATTTGCTTAATGCAGGTAGTTTTAGAGCGAACGAAACACATAATAAAAAAGGGAAATAAAATGAAGCAAAAGAACAGAAAAGGTACATTCCGGCATGCTTCCCTTAATGGACGTCATGAAATAAAACCGTATAAAGAGGTAGGAGCACTGAAAAGATAAAGCAACCGCATCGCTCACTGCGCATTCCTTACGACAGTCGGCGAGGCTGTTGCTGCTGCCCGGTCGCTGCTTTCACTCCACTTTATGCGCTTCAATTTATTCAGTGGCCGTTTGCGAAAATTTGCTGGGAATCCGGAAAGCGCTGCGTCGATTTGCCGATACTGCTGTTTCCTGTTTGCTCGCACTTCCTTTTTTTTTATTCTTCTCGCTTGTCTAAGGGTTAATTTTACCTGTGCGACTCTTTTTTCATTCACGCAAACATAGAAGGTTCTTTATTACGGATTTTTCAATTGAAGAACCAATCACGTGTCCTTCGAATCCCGCACGAAATTGAAGGCGCAAAAACTGTGTACGAAAGTTTAAGGAAGTGAAGAAAAAACAATGAATGATAGCAAATATAGGAAAAGCGCCAGCATATTTACATAAGGAGCACAGACAACAAGAATAGTTGTAGAATTTGCGATAACCACGTCCGGGTGACCTGTGTCACGCTCTAAACTCGCTCAATATAAAATGGATCTGCACAAGCTCCGCCCACAAAACCGCACTGCGCCTGTTCTTACTATACCACCTGGCCCTCGGCGTTCCAAAACCCATTTCCTGGCGGGTGTCGATATTGAAGGAAGTTCAGATTCCTTTATTTTGAATTTATTCCCCTTTCGCCTTTACCGTGAGGTCGGGGAAACGAGCGAACTTAAATTGGCTGGCGCATTTATACAAGTTATCTTCTAGTTGTAGAGGGGTGTGATTGCTGTTCTGAATTCTTAGGTTGTCACTGACTGTTTCTTTGGAACAGCATCATCGTGTTATGGAAATGGGCGACTGCAATGCAATGCCCACCGCCCGCATTAATCGCAGCCGCAAGTAAGATGTTATGCTTAGGTGTATGCAGGACTAAGGTCGGCACTCAGCGATAAGCACAGAGCCATGAAGGCGGAGATGTCTTTCGAGAACTGTATTCGGGAACTGTAATGCTAATGGGACACTGAATTTGCTAAAGGGCTTCACATGTAAGACGATATGTACTCGCTATACTATTCAGTATTCAAATAGGTATAGTGAACAATATACTTAGCCCTGCCCCCTTGAAACTGTTTCTCATGTGCGCTTAGTGCAGTATATTAATAGCATCCTTCGCAGGTGTATGCCAATCTGAGCAACTGATGCATCAAAGACAACGAAGCTGCATACTCGAGTTCTCACACCCTTCGTAAGAAGTGCTATAGGGCGTGATTTGCTTTCTGTTCTTAGTGAGAATTCATCACCGACGCCCTGAGGCTCCGATGCGGACTGCATTGTTGGCGGCTCTTTACCACCGAAGCCGTACAGGCCCCTAGCACCTCCAACGCGGAGCTGGTCAAACACGATGTGTGAAACAAGCATTCAAAATTAGTGGCTAAACAAATAGCGCAAAGAAGGTGTTGTTTATTCGTGTGAGGTGTCTGCAGGGAAGCGTTTACTTTTTTAATCCTTGATAACTACGTATTAAAGCGAAACTTTGGGACTGCGACGAAGGCCGGCACGCCGCCGCGCGCCGGCCTTCGCCCCACCGCACGAAAACGGCTACGAAACTTCCCTTAACACGTTCGCTGGGAAACACTAAAGAATAAATAAATCTATCTTCAGGAAAGGTAATGGGCGTCTTGGTCAATGCCGGCTACTTTCTTTCGCTTAGTTTCACGTAGCCATGTTAAAAAAATGAAAAGAACGAATAGAAATTATATTTACGAAATTACCATGACTTCTGTGCTGTTCTTGTTTCCTTTCTTTATTTTCTCGTTAATCGCGTGATACAGGAAGGGCTGCTAGCAATTGGTTTGTCGGTTGGTTGGTTATAGTGCTTTTGTTACTAGTGGGGTTAGTCTAGCAGTCTGGGCCGGCAATTTTTTCACCTATGCACCTCTTTTGTTGTTGAAGAACTTGCTGCCACATGTCAAGTTCAGTGTCGCGTAGATATGGTAGTAGGTGTGAGACCTAATTGCATATTAGAGATCTGTTGCACACACGCGTGTGGAAAGCCTCTTGTTTGCAGGTTGCCGACTAGAGCCTTGGTTTCGACATAGAAGCGCCGGAAGGACCTAATTCAGTGTTCCACGCCGCCAATTTCTTTACATTCTGTGCACAATGGAGAATTAGCTCGGTCTGATTTAAACGCCCGTGCTGGTGCGTAGGCCGACCCTATTTAGAGAAATTCAGAGAATGGTAGAGCTGACTGTGCACTTAACTCGGCACAGGAATCGTGGCGAATGAAACGTATCCGCAGGCAATATGGCACGGTAGATATCGCGGCCATGTTCGCTTTGGTAGCTTCTTGGCGTCACCGCGCATATACAGTTGTCCGGATGAATATGAGCCAATAGTCGTTTAGTGAGGATGCAGTGTGTGAGCGCGACATCTTCATAAGAGACTACAACGCTAACCGGAGTTTTTCGACCATACCAGTTCCAAAACCCAGCTTTGAGCTCGACTTATCGTTTAAAGGGGTTGGCTGTCTCTCGCACTATACGTACACCATATGAGAGAGACAACACCTAACTTTCATTCGGTGCGCCGTCGTCGACGCACCGAAGTTTAATAAACTATTATTAGTATGATTGTTACATGCTCTTGCATCAAACGTGAAGATGCTGGCTAGGCTTCTGTAATGGGAAAATATGTAATCGAGGATTGTGAACGCCGCAGATTGCTTATACAGCGCATTAGTCATCGTGCCCACGTTAACCTCGTGTTTCCTCTTCGCCGCGTAGCGGGCATGCGGGCTGCGTCTTGAGGATTTCCTCGCTTGCTCACCGGCCTGTCTCCTCGTTTTGGCTCGTTTTTCGCCTGTTGTCCGTCCCGTGATGAAGTGGATCTCATTTATAGCGTGGCGCTCGGAAGTGGCGGCAGCGGGAGTGCCCTAGCGCGTCGCCTCACAGTGCGGATGTAATTAGTCGCTTCAACGTTGGCGGGATACATAATCTAGCCTCGCATTCGGAGTCCACCGAACAACGGGAGAACACAACGCAGCACGACGCGTCGACTGGATGCCGTCCGGTCGATCGGGACTGACCGCGCGCGAAATGGTGCAAGTGGGACGGGATGCATGCTAAAACCCAGACGAGTATACCCCTCGGCCGCCAGGTACCGATGCCGAGGAATGATTGTGCTCCAGCGCCTCCCCAGGGAGAGAGTGGCGGAAAAGAGGCCACCGCTTTGTCATGTCACGGATACGCTTTTCGCCGCCCCCTCGCGGTTGAAAATCGGCCCGCCCGCAGCCGTGTTGCCCTAGCAACAACGTTTCCCTTCGCCGCTCTCCTTTTTCCGAAATCCCAGGCGGCTGTTCCACCCCGCCGCGCTGCAGCGGCACAGGCGCCCCCTTGCTTCCGTGGCGGCGATGGGGGATGATGATGACGTTGCTCTTCGTATCTTCTCGGTCCCCTACGTCCCTTGCTTTCCTCGCCTTCTCTCGTCGTCAGCTGACTCGCCTCCTCTGGGAGAGCCCCGTATAGTAACAGCTCTTGCGTGCGCGGCCGCACCTGGGCTCCCGTTATCGTTCCCGCCTTTGACGGCTTTACTGGCGGCGCCTGAAACGCGCGGTGCAACATTCGCTGGATTCGTCTTTGAGCTGCCGCTGCTGGCGTCTTCCCCCGGAAAACTTACAGCGGCGATTTGAGGTCGCTCTGCCGACTTCGCTTACCTGGAACTTCGGAAATGCTTTACGTGTCCTGATTATTACTTTTTTATCCGTATTTCGCCCGAAATAAATGCTCGTCTGGCTGGCAGGTAAGGATGCAGTACGGCTACCGCGCTTCTTGTTGCCAGTAGACAACTACTTGACATTTCCTATGCGCCCTTACGCTATCTTGCAGACGACAGCGCTGCGCAGAATATCTGCGCTCTAGTCAGTTCTTATTTAGTTTGCGGTGGTATTTTTGCCTGTTTCCAGGTAATGGTGGAAAGGAAGAGGGAATCCGGAGAGGTCGCACTAGAGTTAGCATTCGGTTTGTCACCTTAATACCATGGGAATCGAGTAGCAGAAAATTAAAGACGTTCACCGGTTACTCGCTATAATATTCAGCACAGCACTGCCTGGATACCCGGTAGCACACAGACCTCATTTGCGCAGACAAAATAATATAGACGGAAGCAGTGCCATCAGCGAGCTGTAAATCTACAGTAGGTAGCTGGAGAAATACAAGCCGTCTGCTTCCTATCATATATCCAGAAAGATGAGGCATTCTAGCGTAGAAAATGATTCATTCTAGCGAGAAGCTATAGCGGCTTCCACTGATGGGTTGTGTTTAATGCCCCAAAGCAACGCGGGGCCAATGAGAGGTACCGTAGTGTAGGGCGTTGAGGTAATTTAGACGCACGGACATTTATTTCAATTTGTCAGTGTATCAATGCTACCGCTGAGGCTGGTAATTTAACCAGCGACCTCATACTCAGCAACAAACGATCATATCCCCCGACTCATTGAGCCTATTTTTCAGATAAAAACGTTTAATGAGAAGAAAGGCAGATAGGGCAGAGGACGGACGTAAATTCCTCTAGCCAGATACTCTACGCTAGGGAAGAGGGAACGAAAGAGGAACACGGTGAGTGATGTAGGAGACAAAACACAGGCACCTCCTTGCTTGCATAGCGGTAATGGGGCATGATGATGACGTTGCTGACATACTATACTATGAGCATACTTTCCCGCTATGTCAGCCTATTTCTCGTTCACTTCACGGATGAAGGCCTCTCCGAGTGATCTCAAATTACGCCTGTTATGCGTCCGCCGACTTCATCCTATGGCTCAAATTTCCTAATCTCATCGGTCAATGTGATCCTCTGCCCCCAATGACGGCGCATATTCTTCCCTTGGCACCGCTGTGTCACTTTAATGCACCACCGGTTGTCTGTTCTACGTACTGCACGATCTGTCCAACAGCGCCTATTGTTAATTAAATAAGAATATTATCTTCTCATGGCCTGCTACGTAGTCCTGTGCTGCCGCTTTTTTAAATTTTTTTGCATGTCATTTTCCCGTTCCACTGCTCAGCGCGCAGTCGTTGCAAACCGGTGACACGTGCGCATGTTTGGGCCGAAAATCCATTGACGTCAATCATTGCTTTCGCGGCACTACTGAGTTACGGGGCCTTTGACGTATGCGTCGTACAATATTTCATCGCCGAGTCAGGAAGGCGTTTTCTTTTCTGTGTATGTCTGCTCTATTATTATTTTTTTCAATGGGCTACACTTATAAACTGTGAAACGTGGCTGGTCTCGGCGTGGCATGAATTACAAGCTCGTGTCAACATCAGCTGAAGTTGTTCTTTTAGGGATATGTTTATTCATAGTAAACGGCAACGATAAATAAGGCTTAACATAATTAAGCGAATCTGATAAACGATGAGTGCCAGGGATGTTTTTTTTTTCTTTTCAATTATCGAACGACGTCATTGTTGATAGCGAGAACCTTCTTGCTGCTTCTGCACTGACAAGTTCGCGGACTGCAAGCCTTCTCGACCTAACCATTTTATTTTGTTATCTACGAGGACTTTATCGTTTCAGCTATTTCACTACTGCTATAAGACAGCAACAGAACGACAGGATAATGGGCGACAGCTGTCGTCTTGTTGTTGTGGTTGCCTCAAAACATGGCTCGTACCTACGAGTGCGTTAGGCCATACTGGATAGATTGAAACATATTCTATTTCGCTCTCTCTCTCTCTACACCCAACAACATACTAATGAATAATTTGGCAATAACAGATGACACAGATTTTGAGACTACTTCCGGATGCTTGAATGAACTTGTGCAGATCACTAATAATCGAACCATGGATTATGCCTAATTAACAGGCACCCAAAGACAAAATGTTTCCTGCTGTAAGTGCTAAGCCTAGTTTAGTAGCTGGGAACATGAGGACCATTTTGCGGAGGCAGGAGAAGAGGCGGCAACAAAGAAAGAAACAGTCAGTAGTTTCTGGTTCATTACAGAAAGAGCAGAGGTTAACTATGGATAAACCATATCTATGGCAGGGAATTTACGTGGGGAAGCGGAAACTTGCTAACGTCACCTCGCATTGGCCTGAAAGATATTTGCTCGTGTTCCACTGAAATTTCAGATGTCGAAAGTGGTCTGCGGAAAGTATGGATGATTCATTACAAGTCAACAGTAAAAGGCGTTTGAATCTAGCTCCTGGTATAAAAGGGAAATCAAGAAGAACATTTAAGACTGGACCATATAGCGATGGCGATGCTTGCGAGTCAGCTGATTCATTTAAAAATATTCATCTGTGTCTGGGATCCCAGACAAAGCGGACCTTAGACAAATTGTTTGTGACAAGAGTAGAAAATATACTCACCAGGGGTGACCGATTGTTAGAAGTTAAATGTGTACAGGCCGAGAGCGCGTCTGTAACCACTATTCGATTAGATTTCTGTGCATCCAGTTTTCGGATGGCCGGAACCGCCACCCTTGTTCGCGATAAATATGCCTCGATCAGCTCCTCAGCCTTGTTGTGCACTCCTAGTCGTAGTGGGCGTTCTGTGGACGGACTGATCGGCAGGCCCATCGCCGGCATATACGCCCTTTTGATCATTGTGTTGCTTTTCTTGAATTTCGTCGCGGAATGATGTAAATTATTCGAGACCCGACGAAGGGCTAGGACGAGGCGAAGCATGTCCGCTTCCCCCATGCATGTTGTTTTGGTTGTTATTCACTGGATCTTGTGCGTATCTTGGGCTATTGTATTCTTAAGCTTGTTGATTAATATTGGGTTGGTTGACTGGAAATCTATTCGCATTATCTTTACACTTTGCGATGAAACGATGGTATGTAGCTCCAGTTGTATGTTGAAAGTGGGCGAGTCAGATGCGTGCTTCTTTCGATTTGTGACCAGGAGTAGCTCCGACTTTTGGGGGCGCAGCTGAGGCCGCATGACTTAGCATAGTCGCTCACCACGTCTGTCGCCTCTTGCAAGCGTCTTTCCAATGCCCTGACTGACCCTGTGTACGACCAGATGGTAATGTCGTCGGCGTATAGGCCATGCCGGGTCCCCGAGATGTTATCGAAGAGCGGTGGAAAGCCTATTAGGGCGATATTGAAGAGTAGAGGGGATAACACTGCACCCTGTGGTGGGCCGCGCCCACCCATTTAAGGTGTTTGTGGCTTGTTCTCCTAGCTTAAGGATAGTTTTTTATATCTGAGAGGAAATCTCTGATATAGTAATACGTCCAGGTCCGACAGCCCAGCATGTTTAGCCTTTGTAAGATTGCTGTATGCTTGACGTTATTGAACGTCCTTTCAAGATCTGAGGCGAGGATAGCGTTGTGGGAGTTGCGTGTCGCTGGTACAATCACCTCCTCTTTCAGCTGAAGTAGGATGTCTTGTGTTGAGAGGTGGGGGACAGAATCCTATGATCGTTGCTGGAGAGAGAGAGAGAGAGAGAAACTTTATTGTGATTCTAAAGATTTGAAGGAGGGGTGGTCGGAGCCTCTCAGTCCAGGGCCCCACTGGCCTCTGCCGCCTGCCTGACCTGGCTAATTAAGGACTTTTGTCCTGATAGATCGGAGCGGGCGAGCTGTGCCTCCCACTGCTCCATTGTCCTACTGGTGTTTGGCCTATGAGGGTGCTTAGTGCACTCCCAGGTTATGTGCATTAGGGTAGGTATGCCACCGCACCAAGGACAGTTGGCCCTATAACGAGTGGGATACATGGCGTTTAGCAATTTTAAATGGGGGAACACCCCGGTCTGTATTTTACGCCAATCGGTGGCCTCTTCCCCGTTAAGTTGTGGGTGAGGCGGCGGGTATTTTCTTCGGACTCCACGCTGATGAGCAAGGATGTCTTTGGCATTTAAATTGGTGGAATTTTGTGATGGGTAGTGCGGGTGGTTGGGGTTAGAAAAGGACGCCGTCGCTCGGTTAGTGAACCCTCGAGCTAACGCGTTAGCCTTTTCGTTCCCCTGTACCCCCGCGTGACCCGGGCACCAGAGTAGGCGATAATGGTGGTTGAAGGATTTCGGGATTATCGCGAGGCTAGCCGCAGTCACGTGCCCCTTGAGAAACATGCGACATGTCTCCTGGGAGTCCGTGACCACGACCGAGTCCCTTTGCGAACGCTTCGCGTGAGCGAGCGCGATCGCCACTGCTAATATTTCAGCCGAGGCTGGGGATCCCGCCGTGGCCGACACGGTAATTTGCTGGAAGTTTCCGTGAATGGTTTACGAGGAATGGTTGTAGCTGGTTGAGAACGATGTGCTCTAGGAGCTTTCCTACAAACGAAGTGTGGGAAAGTGGGTCGTAGGTTTTTAGTGATTGGTGGCTTGCCTGACTTCGGTATGAGACGAACCTCCGCCATTCGCGTCCGTCCATCCGTACTTTGTTCAAATAGGCGGTAAGCTCTAGTAGCGAGGGGTTGTCAAGATTAACAAGCCTCTTATGGGTGATTTGGTCCATTGTTTGTTGGATAGCGCTGTTAACAAACGTCACGAAAAGTAGAAGTTTGTCCCAGTTGTAGTTTGGCCCGAAATACACTTATACCATATCTCTTAGTGTGCGATGAAATCGCTTTTTTAAGCCATTTGTTTGAGGGTAGTATGCGGATTTCGTCTTATGAACTGTGCCACAAGCTCTGAGTAGTTCTTTCATCATTGCATACTGAAAAGATTTTGCGCCAAAAAACAACACACACAAGAAGAAAGACGACGACACCACGGGCGCCCGTGGTGTGGTCGTCTTTCTTCTTGTGTGTGTTGTTTTTTTGGCGCAAAATCTTTTCAGTATGCAAGATCACCAACTAGCCCAGCAGTTAACTCTTTGATCATTGTCGACATAAAAGTCTTGCTGCAATCACTCAATAGTGCACGCGGTACACCATGACGCAGCACAATGGCGTCCAGAAAGAAGGCGGCAAAGTTTGAGGCCAAACTAGAGCGTAGAGCATCGGTCTCTGCGTACCGTGTCAGATGGTAGACAGCTAGCTGTCACGATCCATTGATGACCTGCTGGCGTTATGGGCAGAAGTCCGACCAGGTCTATCTCAACAATGGCAAAAGGTGTCTCGAAACATGGGATGGGCTGTAAAAGGCCAGCAGGAGGCGAAGTCGGCCGCAATATTGCGCACAATTATTTTCACAATATTACCGCAAGTATCCCAAGATAAAATAAGCACTGCGCTTATTCGGACGTAGTGCTCAAGCAAGACTTAGATAAATGATGTTATTCGCCTTTATAACGGTGGGAAGTAAAAGTTGTTATTGAAATTATTAAAATCTCTGGCCTTACTTCTGCATAAAGTTTATTAGAGAGACAGAAAAAGCAAAGACAGGAAAGTGGCGAGTTCTATCAGATGACCGTCCGCTTTGCAACCCTACACTGGTGCGGTAAGAGGAATGATAATGTAAAGATGAACAGATGGAAGAGCTGAGCACTGCGCGCACACAATGCACGCACAGCAGTACTACAATAGATTACTGACTGCAATAGTGCATCAATAGTTTCCTATGCCAGCGACGGACGTAGCAAGGGTTTCGTTTCGTTTCTGAAAATGTTCTAGAGCCCAGCCGGCTTAGTGCGGTCCGTAAATAGATGTGCTGTACTTTAACTTGAGGGATAATACACAACTGTTCCATAATTTCTTCAGGCCCACAAGTGTCGCACGTTAGCGTATCGGTAATTCCAAGACGGTAAGAATAAGCGTTCGTAAATGCCATACCTAGCCTTAGGCTGTAGAGCAATGTTGCATCATCGTGGAAGAGGCTACATTTTACATTTGTAGCCATAACAGAGCCCAGGGTGCCTAGGCGGCAATTAGTCTCAGAGAACTCGTGTCGTGCGAGCAAGCAAATGAACCTCGCTTGCAGCGCCCGTCTTTGCTAGTGGAGTTGAAATAGTCTGGATGCTTCCGTGAGCAGACCGGGCAGTCTTATCCGCGATGTCATTACCGTGAATGGCACAGTGATCCGGAGAGAGAGAGAGAGAGATAGAAAAAGATATAAAAAGAAGTCAGGGATGTTAACCAGTCAAGTGTCCGCTTGGCTACCCTGCAGTGAGGGAAGGGAGAAGGGGAATAGAAAGGAGAGAGAGAGAGAGAGATGGGGATATAGAGACGTGCACGAATAGCATTACAGACTCAAAGGGGCTTGCACAAGCCAGACGTTCTCAGAAAGAACAAAAATACTTTCACTGCCTTCTGAGCCGATGATAAGCGGGGACGCTGTTCTAGTATTGTCTTTTCACTCAGAGGACGATCATCTAGTTTCCTGAATGTGGTTAACATGGGTTGTTCTTGTGCTTCAAATTCAGGACAGTAACACAATAGGTGGTCAATGTTTTCCTCGCCTCCGCAGACATCACATGCATGACTCTCAGCCATTCTAATTAGTGCAGAATAAGCTTTCGTGAAGGCAACTCCCAACCACAATCGACGCAGAAGAGACGCTTTGCGTCGATGCGGTCCGGCGGGAGGTCCGATTTGCAGCGAAGAATCTAGTCTGTGCAGGCTGGTGCACTTCGTATGTGTGGTATTCCACTCAGCTAACGAGAGTGTGCGTGCTAGAGCGCGAAGCTGTCTCGCGTTCCACGTAGTTTCTTCTAGATGGAACTCACGATCAACTGACGTGCGAAATTGTGGAACTCATGCATCACTTGAGAGAAAAAGGCAATGTTATCACTTTTCAATGGATACCAGGCCATTGCGGTGTCAGTGGAAATGATAACGCAGATAAGAAGACGGCTGCGTCCCAATTCCTCTCTCAAGGACACACAATGATCCACAGGCCACTAAAAGAGCATATCGTGACTGCGGAGCTCATTCGGCAACCTCCATGCAACACCTGATGCCAATGGACGCACCACCTCCTAACTATGACGCCTGCACAAGCCTTACGCGAGCTCTAAAAACGGGATCAAAGGAGCTTTAAACTCGCTGTTCGCGTACGCTACAGAGACGGCACTCCTGAGCCGGCATGAACCTTGCGGCCGAACTCGCCTCCCACCTTTTCATTGTCACCAATAGGCCATGTAGCGTCTGTTCAATAAACATTTATTAAATGAATAAATTAAAACATGAGGGTTCATTTTCTTTATTTCAGATATCATCTTCTCGTGTGTACTGTGACATAAAGTAGATTCGACGCCCTGAAGAGCTACTTTTGACTCACCAAGCGCGACCCATTTCTGGGCTAGTTCGCCAGTGACATAGTTCATGGTGGCACGGAGGGCCTCATGTGCTGCGGCTATGGATGTCGCTACGTGTGACACCTTGAATTTCACTGTGACTCGTTTTGGCGAAATAACAGCGGCTGCTGAGCTGGTAGGTGAGGTCGAACCATCAGCATAAGTATGCATGCGATTTCCGCATGTTTCATGCAATAAGCGCAGTGTCATCTGCTTCAAGCCTACTGACGAATGATTGACTTTCTTAGTTATTTCTGGAATATACAGGTAGACTTGAGGCTGTCGAAGGCACCAAAGGAAAAATTAAGGTCTCGCCGCTGGTGTATAAGTTGATGGTACGCTGTTGTGGTGAGCGGTGATCAGTAGCCTAGCTCTCTCTGGTAGCTGTGCCGGCAGGAAAGCATGTGATGGTTGGTGATCTTTGAAAGATGGCGAATATGCGCTCTGAGTGAGTCGACTGATACGTGAGTTCGAAGCAGATGGTCTTTAATCATGGCGATTGTTGCTAATGTTGTGGTGCATTCAAGTTAACCCAAATACGTCAGTAGGGCTTGATCTGTATGCTCTCCAAAGCGTGAATGTTGTTCTTGCATGCACTTGATAAGATAGGCAGCCCGGTACCTGAAGATTTGATGGAATAAAACCTGAAATGTGACGTATATACGCGTGTCATCACCATAATGACGCTAGAGTACGTCCTATCAGCGCAACTACCCGTTCCTACGAAGCTTTGTAACCACTACTCAAAGATGCACAGATTCACTCTTTCATAGACACCGTGGTAAGGTAACATAAACACTGCAGTGAGATAAACATTACTGTGACAGATAGCTGTATCGCACTTAATATAAACAATATATTGCTGCGTGTGTGCAATTGGGTTTTGTTCATGAAGTTCATAAGTTTTAACTGCAGGCACGAATAAAGTGTGCTCCAATCCAATCCAATCTTTGGTGCAAAAACGAATTTAACACACACCACAGATGGTGAAAGTTTTCTATTCTTCGTCCTATAAGGCGAAGGTGCACTGTAAACGGAAATAACTCCGACGTGGGAGTATAACGCTTGTCCTCTAGCGACCCCCCGGTTCGGAGTTTATTATGCTCCGTATGATCGGAGTAGAATTTTTACTCCGTGCGAGCGGAATTTTCGCGTGCAATTATGGGAGGTATTTTTTCTATCTTTTCTTTCTTTTTTGCTTTGCAATGGACGGAGTTTTTTTGAGGTGCAACGGGAGTATAAAAAGAGGCATCGCGTCAGTCTGCGCTAACATCTTTACATACAGAGGCTGCTGGTCAAATTTCGAAATATGCACACGAGACCGCGTCAAATTCGACGAAACAAGTGAATGAAAGAACATATATCATGACATACATAAACATTTAAGAAACGCCCAATGCAGAAACTTGAAAGACATCCCACGTACACGCGATACCCAAGAAGCAACGGTGCCAGTATATATAGCCACGATACTGTGTGCCTCTAAACCGCATAGGGAGCAGCTGTGCTTCTTTCAGAATTACGACTCCCATGCTCGTTCATACGAGATGTGCCTCTCTGATATTAAAAGAATACCTTAATCAACACAAAACTGTTAATTCAGAATAGTGAGAGAAAAAAGTTAATGGCGTAAATTTTCACAATTAGCATGCCATTCTGAGTGCTGGAGCGACTTCGCACACTGCCGGCGTTCGCGGCCAAAAAGTAGTACGTTAGTTACAGTAAGCAAGAAAAATGTAAGTGCGTCTGCTTCATAGTAAAATTAAATTTTTGCGATATAGTGGTAGCGTAGCGACAAATTATTACGTGTGAGCATGACCCGCAGCAGCCGACGCAACACCGAAAAATGCGCAGTCATACATATTATACACCGCACTACTTGCTCCGCGTCCAAGCAATATCTCTCGGTTGTGAAAAGGAGCTACATAGCTGATCTGTCGAGTGAATGCTTAAACTCGGAGCGAGCAGGCGTGCGTCTAAATCAGTGTCTCGGATAGAGCGTAATGTTAATACAATATCGGAAGCAATGACGTGACCAAAACCTATATGCGCGATAACAATTCTATGCACATCGCTCAATAAGAAGCTTTATTTACAGTACGCATACTTATGTCCTACCGTTTTTCTTCGGGTGAAAATATCCGTTCGCAGATACATAAAAACAGTTGCTTACACTCCGATCTTTCTCACTGGCAATACAGCACCGCAACGAACTTGGGGTACGCCATACATGTGCGACTAGCACGGACGTCGTCGCTCGAACGGTGGCTGCTGTTGCCATTGCTACGCGGTCCTTTCAAACATTACACCAGACGTTGTCAGCATGTACCGAAAAGGACATAAAAGTCGCATTTCACGTACTGAACAACACAAGCCAGGGTCACGCAGCACGAAAACACAGTCAGAACCTGAGCCGACATCACGAGCCAGTGAGCAGCTTCGAGGTATACCTAAGCCTTTTTCCGCACTTGAAAACGTTGCTCTTGCATTCATCGTTGTCAGCAAAGTGATCAGAGCAAACGTACTTGAAGCTGAGAAACAGCGAGCTTCAGGCATGCCTATAACACTTTCTGGAAGGAAATACGGGAAACAAATTGACGAAACGCTGTCACGGAACGACACTTCACAAATGTAAACAAACCGTCAGCCATGAGCACTGCCGACTCCGCCGAATGCGCCCGGTCGCTGGCGAGGCGCACAGCCTCATGGGAAGCGCCATGTGACCAAGCTCTTTCGGCGGAAGGGAGTTTTTAAAACTCCCTGTCGGAGTTTCACGGGAGAACAAGATTTTTAAGCGGAGTAAAATCGCGTCATGTCGCCCTAATGCTCCCGCAGCAAGCCAGCGGAGTGAAACGAGGGAATGGCGCTGTTTTGCTCCCATACATCGGAGTAAATACTTGAGGAGGGGAGGTTTTAGGGTACATCACCTGTTAAAAACTCCCAGGTGGGTTTATTTTCGTTTACAGTGTGGAGCTGATAGTGAGGAGGCGGCATGAAGTCGACGTGGCAGAAAGCGCTAACGGACACAGCTAACTCTGTTTGGGTCTCTTAACTACAGCTGTCTCAGTAACATTTTGACCATGTCTAACCTAAAGGATCGGTATGGGGTACATAACACTGCGCTTCTACACTTGTGCGTGCGTGTATGTGTCGTGAGATTGAAGACGCCGTGGGGATAAAATTGGACAAGGCGAAGCCCTCTTTGCACGTCAGTGAAGGACAGCGTGGCCACAAATCAGGCTGCCCCACTTCCCTCCCCACTATACTAACGTCGGGGTCCGAGCCGGCAGCAGGTCCCAGTCACTGCGCACTCTTGTTCCGGGGCTGGCGTTATAATCCACGTGCCGGGCACGAGCCGAATGAATTGTGCAAGCCTGATCCGCTTACACGTGACGGCGGCAGCGGCAGGCCTGCGAGCTCACGCCTTTGGCCCGGCGGCCAGCGCTGCACAATCGACGCGTCGAAGACTGTAGCCGACCGGCCGTGATCGAGGACCTTTTCTCGCGTCCAGTCCGCGAGCCGTCACCGTCAGAGACCTTCTTTGCTCCCAGCATCACGTTCGGTCTCTTTGAGGTGTTCATCTTACTTTTCTCTGACTCCGGTGATCAAACGACGTGACGTGACTGCGCGTCGAGAGGGAGAGCAAAAAAGAAAGAAGCTAGAGCAAGAACAAAAATTGCTCGAAAGCAGCGGTCACGACTGGGGCTCCTCGGCTTGGTGGCCTGGCTGGGGCATCGAAGGCTTATGCGGCCCTTTATTTTCACCAACGCCCTGCCTCCCCTTCTGAGCCCGCGAGGTCTGCCTAGCCCTTTGATCTAAGGTGGCCTCAACGCAACTGGGTACCCGCAGGGACCCCGAAAGGAGGAGTGAAGCTCGAGAAACGTAAATCGGTGGTGGCCAGGAGTTTGTCTCTCTTTTGGCGTGGGGATAATTTAAAGTCGCCGCCGGGTAGATGCCGCCTCTTGTAGGTTTGTTCTAAGGCAGAGCTCACACAAACGAAATACCAGACAGAAGACAGGACAAGCGCTGGACTTGTAGGTTTTTGCGGCCTCCATTATGCGCCAACGTTCGTTGCCTGTGTAACGGTTTGGTCCACTGAACTCTGCTAATGCGACTTTTTCACTTGTAGTTTCGTTGTTGTTTTGCTAGCGATGCACGCAATTCGCCCCTTTTATTTACCACTAGCCAGGACGGCGGCCACGTGCTGGAATGGTAAGAAACAAGCCGCCGTTCGCGTATTTCCTAAATTTATATTTACTTTTGTATACGGTGTGCATTCTACCTATTTGACATATTTCATTCATACCACGACGTAATTAAGCTGAAGGACTGTCTAGCAGCTTTGATCTCCTAGCTGCTCTCGCAGTAAAGAGCTCTGCTGTCATCATTCAAGCGTTATAGATTAGCACAATGTTCCCATCATTCGTATTTCCCACAACATCATCATCATCAGCCTGGTTACGCCCACTGCAGGGCAAAGGCCTCTCCCATACTTCTCCAACAACCCCGGTCATGTACTAATTGTGGCCATGCCGTGCCTGCAAACTTCTTAATCTCATCCGCCCACCTAACTTTCTGCCGCCCCCTGCTACGCTTCCCATCCCTTGGGATCCAGTCCGTAACCCTTATTGACCATCGGTTATCTTCCCTTCTCATTACATGTCCTGCCCATGCCCATTTCTTTTTCTTGATTTCAACTAAGATGTCATTAAGTCGCGTTTGTTCCCTCACCCAATCTGCTCTTTTCTTATCCCTTAACGTTACACCTATCATTCTTCTTTCCATAACTCGTTGCGTCGTCTTCAATTTGAGTAGAACCCTTTTCGTAAGCCCACAACAGTTGTCTCCAACACACCGGCAGTGGGCTTCCAGCTTAACTATTGTCAGGGGCCGGCAGGTCGGTTCGTACATCCATATTTGCCCGCATGTTAGGCAGAGAAATCTGCACTCCTAGCAGGGGCGTCTAAACGCCACGATATCCGCAAAGACACACATTTATGGCGTAAGTCCTCGGACAAGGCGGTATCATGGGCGGTGGGTAAAAATGGGAGTAAATCTAGCTCTTTGCCAGATTCATTGTGCAAACAAAGTGAAGCGTGCAGACAGGACACAAGAGAAGAGAAGTGGATAACATCATTATGCAAGAAAGGTGAGGCACGCAGACACAACACAAGAGAAGATAAGTGGACAACAGGTCGTTGTCCACTTCCCTTCTCTTGTGTTCTGTCTGCACGCCTCACCTTTTTTGCATAATTAATCCTTACCAACTAGCTCAGCTTGCTGTCGCTCTTTGCCAGAGCCTGTTTGCTGCAACGCATCTAGACCGGGATATACCCGCACCGTTCTTATTCTTTCTGCGGTTTTACGTGCCAAACCCGCGATTTGATTATGAGGCACGCCACAGTGGGGTACTCCGGATTAATTTTGACCACCAGGGGATCTCTAACGTGTCCCCAATAAATGGCTAAGTAAAGAGTGAGACTATAGTCAGCTTCTAAGCGTAATAACGACGGAAATACGGAAAGAGAAACAACATATGTTCGTTGGAAATGAAAAAAATAGACTGAAAAGCTGGTGGAAAAGGGAGATACGAGAAGCGATCGCCGAACGACAGAAAGCATCCCGAGAGCACAAGCAGGCAACGAGGGCGCAGTTGCCGCAGGATGAAGTAACCAGTAAATGGGAGATATACCGGGAGAAAAAATATATGGTTCAAATACCTGTACAAGCAAAGATAAAAGGCGAAAGTGAACGTTGGTTGTCAGAAATACGTGAGAAAAAGAAGGCCGCACCTAGAATATTTTGGAGCCACATAAAACTATTAGGCAAGAAGTCACCAACAATAAAACAATATATCCTAGATGAAGATGGAAACAAACTGGAAAGGGAAGCGGCATTAAGTTATACATCTGAAAAATAAGAACTGAATCTCTCCAAGGCAATGATGAGGTTGTATTTGAAGAAAACAAAAAGAGCATGGAAGAGAACCAGATGGAAAAGGAGCTGATGCTGACAAATTTCAACTGGAAGTAAGCTGCAGAGAAAATTCCTAAGCGCACATCCACAGGGCTAGACGAGGTTCCTGTTAGGATGATTAATGAACGAGGACCAAAAAGTAAGGAAGCTCTGGCGAAAGCAGTGGAAAATACTTTAAAACATAGAATACCAGACAGTTGGCGGCAAAGTAGAATGAATTTAATTTATTAAGGTTAGGGGGAGAAAGATAGAATTCACTCGTATAGACCGTTGACCATTACATCGGTGATATACAGCTTAGCAATGCAGGCAATCAAATTAAAGCTGCAGGCATGGGCATACAATAATGGCGTTTTGGGAGAACTTCAGAATGGCTTCAGAATAGGTAGGCGTTTGGATGATAACTTCTTTGTTCTTTCTCAGTGTATTGAAATATCAAGAGTAGAAAGCAGACCGCCTTTTTAGACATTAAAGGAACGTACGACAACGTAGACCGCAACATGTGGGATATTCTGGAAGGGGAACGCGTAGGCGACAATTGTATACAGCTTTTGAGAGAGATTTACTTAGAAAATACCGTTTGCGTTGAATGGGAAGGGATGAGGAGCGAGGAAAAAGTTGATATCAACAAGGGACTGAGGCAGGGGTCCCGTTTGTCCACACTGCTGTTTATGATGTACATGGAGAGGATGGAGAGGGCGCTAGAAGGAAGTAATATCCGGTTTAATCTCTCATACAAACAGGTGGGTGCAGTAGTTCAGCAGCAGCTGCCAGGTTTATTTTATGCGGACGACATTGTGTTGCTAGCTAACAAGCACATTGATTTGCACTGTCTGGGTAATATCTGTGGACAGGAAGGCAAGAATTTAGATGTGAACTTTAGTTTTAGAAAATCGGGTGCTATAGTATTCAAAGAAAACTGTGAACAGACAGTGGCAATACATGGCCAGGAAATACCTCGGGTAATAGAATATAAATACCTTGGTATAGGGATAAACCAAGGCAATAAATGTATGGAAACACAGGAAAAAACAATAACAGTGAAGGGGCAAAAAAATGCAGCCATAATGAAGCACAGAGTGTTATGGTGATACAATAGGTACGAGGCGCTCCGGAGTATGTGAAAAGGCGTAATGGTTCCAGGACCTGCTTTTGGAAATGCGGTTGTTTGCTTGAAATTAGGGGTAAAATCAGGACTCGATTGGAACCAAAGGTCAGTGGGACGCCTCGCATTGGGCACTCACGGGAAGACTACAAATGAAGCTGTGCGGGGTGCTATGGGCTGGACACGTTTTGAAGTGAGGGAAGCTCACAGTAAAATTTATTATGAAGAACGACTGAGGAATATGGAAGAAAGTAAATGATCTGGGAGAGTGTTGAGGTATCTGTACAGAAAAAACATTGATTCACAGTGGAGGAAAAGGACTTGGAAAATTACCAGCAAGTATGTGGCCTGTAGGGTGAGCAACACAGCAACAAATAAAGTCAAACTGAAAGTCAGAGAGGCTGAAATAATCTCATGGGTGGCGGAAATGTAAAAGGAACCTGCCATGAGTAACTACTGAAAAAAAAATGAAATCAGGAAAGAAACAATTTATGATAACTCAAAGGGAAGCTCATTACTTTTCGAAGCGAGACCAGGATGCCTTAGAACACGCACCTATAAAACGAGGTATAAGAAGGAAGAAGAAGCATGTGCTTGCTGGGGTAAAGATAGGGAAACGATGGAGCATGTTTTATTAGAATATGAAGATATCTGCCCAGCGGTCGAGTTAGGCACCAATAGACTCCTTGAAGCCCTTAGCTTCAGCGAGAGCAGGAGGAAAGTAAACATGTCCGTAATAGAGATTAGTAAGAGGTGATTGAAGATTGGTGGGAGAAAAGTAGGTAAAGGACAAAAACGGGGACGTACAAAAAGCAAAGTTCAAAATAGGGGGCCAGAAAATTTGGTTATGGGAATTCATCGTGCGTTTTTTTTTTCTATGTAGGACATTACGGACGTTTTTTGCATTTCACCCCCATCGAAATGCGGCCGCCGCGGCCGGGATTTGATCCCCCGACCTCGTGCTTAGCAGTGCAACACCATAGCCGCTAAGCCACCGCGGCAGGTTATATCCGCACCACCGTTGTAATGAAGGAAAGAAAGAAAATTGAGGAGCCATTCCACTCTGTGAAGGTTGATTACCAGAGAAGCTGTAGCACATCACACCGGGTTAGACTAGGATAAATGCATTTATTCTCATCATGTGGTAATGACAGTGACGATAGCTTTGTGATTACTGTGGTGACCGCGTTTAGCTAAATTTTCGTATCTGCATTTGCTGCCACTTCTAATTTCGTCGATTTTCGTATCTGAATTTACTACCCTGATCAGTACTAACCCAAGATGACCAGTGCATTCAATAGTTTTGCTGTCTGTGTTGATAATGTACTGATTACTTGTATTGCAAAACTCGAAAACATTCTCACCGTGTTATTGATCTTACAAGTTTTTTATAACCCCTTCACATAATGTTCCAATAGGAACGTATGATGTATCTGAATGACTGAATGAATGAATGAATGAATGAATGAATGAATGAATGAATGAATGAATGAATGAATGAATGAATGAATGAATGAATGAATGAATGAATGTGTTTGCTGTCTCGTTTTCTTCGATCCTTGGTGCTGCCCCTGAAAACGAAATAAAACTAATGCGTCAATTTTCTTCCCGTCAACTAATTAAGGTGTTAAGCGAAAGTTACTGTGAATCATGTGGCTATGTCCAAATGCTGCAATTATATCCAAACACGCAGTAAACAATAACATCGTCACCGCCCGCTGAGATTTTTTTGGGGTGCGTCTACTTCACTATACGAAATATTCATTGTACGGACTGGGACTGCCTGTATATATATATATTGCCACGTCCTCGACACAACTGACAGCCACACAGTGCAATTCGGTGCCACATACTAGGCATGTTGGGTGGCTCGCAGAAGAAGAGAACGACGAAGGTGCCAGGACACCGATAAAAAAAGAGATCTACAGTACACTACCGGCTTAAAGGCTACTTGCGAGAGGTAGTCGACTCCCTTCGAATATTAAAAGCTCGGTTTTCCCTTCAGTACCTGAGCACAGTAACAAGAAAGAAACTTTGCAAGGATTTAGTTGACGTTATGATGCCAGTGCCCTTGTACCGAATGAAATACTATGGAGGCCCAGGACAAGATGTTTTAAAAAGAGTTAAAAAGATGCCAGTGAGAGCAAGCGTAAAGTCATTCTTCTTTAAATTGCATACATCTACCCTTCCGGTCAAAACATGGATAGCCGACAAAGGAATATCTGTACCATGGACGACCAACTGTGCGCTATGTAACAAGCCGGAGACCATTGAGCACGCTTTCATTGAGTGCTGGGATGCAATTTTTTATTGGGATGTCTTGCAAAGAACTCTTAAAAAGTAACTGCCGATAACAGCACAGGGTATACGTTTCCTGCCGGTAGACAGCCATCAGGGCTTTCCGTATGACATGATAATGCTCCTGGGCCTCCATAGTCTTTGGAAGACACGGATGGCGGTAACGCACGCCGATGTGAATGCGCGCCCAGCGCGAGAAAATTTTGTTGAAAGCATTATTTTCATACGTGAGATATATCGTGTACAGGCAGATCCGCCTGACTGGTTGGGTAATCTTGATGAATTAGTGAACTTCAAGAAATTTTAGCTTGTCACGTTGGTCCAAGTAGTCCAACGTGTTTTTATGTATGTCATTTTGTGAATAAAGAAAAAAAAAGCGTCGACCGAAGTCCTTTGTGGCTTTGTCTGTGACAATATATACTGAACATCACAAGGACAAGCGAAATCCTGATTTTTGTTTTTCATACAAACAAGACAAACATTTGCGCGCATGGTTAAACGTGTGTGACAAGCAGGCCGTCTGTGAGCTGAGCAACTCACAGAATAATGAGCCAAGAAAGTTTTCACTGCCGCAGGCAAAGGAACTTGCTTTAATTGATTTCGCTGAGGACCATGATAATACCCGCCGGCAGGCGCTTCGCTGATACGTTTCTCAGCCAAAATAATTGGGAACCTATATACAACGATTTGCAGACCTTTATTTCTTGCAGAGTGGCGTAGTTTGCAGAGAACACCAGGTAATTATAATTATATCCACGTGCGTCGGGGCTGGTATACCACCTCGAGGTCTGAAGCTACATGTGCACCAACGCACAATGTACATGGGTCGACGCCGTTGCACATTTCGTCATTTTCTTTGTAGCAAGCCCGCGTTGGCAACACAAGCCTGTGCATGTGCGAAGGGCGAAATTTGAGGATTATAGCTTTCGCCGTCGCCCAGCTCTTAGAGTCATAAACTGGCGGCGCGTATGCGTCGAAGTGAATGGCGGACACACAGTTGCATCGAAGCAAGGCACTCAGCAGTGGCGGACGGTCAGAACAGACGGCCGATGTGACGTCACGTGCAAACTAACTATATTCAAGTGGTCGTTTCAGAGCACCCTGGCTGCACTACAAGAATTTTCAAAGACATTTTAATGATGTGTTACTATAGTAGACAGGCATAGTAGCGATAGTCCGACCTTATTGTCCTCCTTGAAGCCCGTTTTTTTTTTGCTCGCGCCAAGAACTCACTTGTCATCTTATATGACTGTTGTAGCGCTGGCAAAGCGCTTTGCTCACTCGAATGCTTCATAACAGAATCGCTACATGGTACAGCCATGTAGCGATAATGTGTTGGCCACTCGAATTTTCTTCGCAGCTTGTCGACCATGAAAATGGTGCTCTCTCTGCCGAAGTGGTGTCGGCTGCACAACTACTTGTCATCTATACCTGCAAGTCTCGCTTGTGTGGTTGAGGAAGAAAATCTTGCGTTGAAGTAGTTCTTCTACTTCGAGCAGGAAGAACTGCATCAGCCGCGCTGTTTGTAGCACGACCGCAGTTTTCGTGAGCTGTTTTTCCGCGTGCAAGCAGTATCTGGTAGCTTGGCATGGACCCTGAGGAACGCACATGCGTGTGCGAGCCTTGCTGTCGAACCAGTCGTAGATAATGCCATTAAAGCACACGCCAGTCTTCGTCATTGCAATAATAAATAAATAACCTTAGATAAATAATGAATCCCGTCGGAGTGATTAACAGTGGACGAACAATACGAGCATCAGCCTGCAGTCAACCTATCCACGTGAGGAAGTCTTTTCGTCAGTGAGACGATGAGAACAACTGATTACTCCCAAACCTCGATTTCCTGATGATCCTTTTATTACAGCGAAGCTGTGAAGGTCTACTTTCCCCACTATGGCGTGCGGGCGTAGAAAAAAATCCCGAAGATAATCCAATGCCGGGCCGACCCGCGGCGGAGGTGACGCAGGGGTTAAGCACTCCTCATACGTGGACCGATCCCGAAGATAGTACAATACCCGGTCGACCCCGCGGCAGAAGTGAAGCAGGCGTTAAGCACTCCCGATACGTGGGCCGATACGGAAGATAGTGCAACGCCGGGCCAAACCGTGGCGGAGGTGCAGTTCGCCATTAAGGGGCCCACATACCCAGTTTCACTAGTCATCTTACTTCACAGAGTTTAAGGGCACTGAGCTTTTTCTTTTCAAACCACTAGGAGAAGGTATGAGTGAGAAATTTTCTCCCAATCGCTTAGCTGTGAGTGCACGGCATAAGCATTCAACACTGACAGCCTAAATCACCAGAGGTAATCTGTTGCCGCAGCAGAATATTTGTCATTGCGGTGTTCGGTGACAAGAACTTTCAGAAGGTCATCAGGATCGAGTAACAGAAACGAAAAATGCTAATTTTAGGGATTACTACTCGTATCGAAACATCCCTAGAGAGAAAGAGAGTGAAAGGGAGAGAATAGACGAATATGCACCGTGATATGTGACATTCGAACTTTCGGGGCTCGTGTTTCCCTTCCCAAACACTTTCAGTTGTCGCTCATTCTATCCCTTCCCGTCTTGATCTACTTTCGCTCCACAGTTACAATTTAGAGCCGACTGCCTTCATTTAGACGCGTCAGCGTTTCTTTGTTAACTCCGCACTTATATCGAGTCTGCGCCAGTAAGGCACGTGAACCTGAAGCCAAATGGAACCGTAAAGGCACATCGCGAGCAATCAAGCTTTCTCTTATGCTTTATAGGTATTGCCATTTATCACGCGTGTTTCCATCGCACGCTGAGCTAGGCTTTCCTCTCCAAGGTACGCTTCCGAGAAGAATTACGAAGAGGCGTTTTCACGCTGTTCGCTCTCGGCATCAAACTGCCGATGCGGAAACATCTCGCATCTAAATGTGTAACCGAAGGAAATAGAAAAAGACCCCGGAAGTGCGGCGCTGTGGGCGCACTAGAGCGGGAGAAGTTGCGCATCCAGTCAGGCAGAACCATTTTCCACGTACCTGTTATGACGTACGTTTTTCTAGCAAAATATAAATACTATACTGGTATGAAGCTCTTACGTGTGTATATGCTGCAAGACGAGACTGGCAACGCTGAATTAGATTAGCTGAAATTTGGTGTAGCTGCACTCGCTCGCGTGTTTGTGTATAATTCAATTCAAAGGCAGAATACTCTATTTGGCGCACAAATATTAACATTATACCAAAAGAGGTATGTAATACATATGTATTAAAGTGGACTTTTCTTTGCCTATACCATCCCGTGATATGGCCTGGATCGGTTGGTTAAACACCCTACCCGTCATCGGTCCGTCGTGTAATAACCCTCCTTGATAATTGGTGGAAAGAGTGCGGGGTCCCTTTCACCTCTACTATCCTGGAACTCCGCACTCGGACGCTACCTTCCGCCATGCCAAACGCCGACCAACAGACGCTCCCGTCGCCGCCTGTTCTCTGCTCTGGCGTTATTGGCCAACGGGATCCTACCATCTTCAGCGTAACAGACGACAACGACGCTGAAGATTGGCTTGCGTCCTACGAGCGGGTGAACGCGCACAGCAAATGGGATGACTCGACCAAGCTAACCAATGTCGGTTTCTATCTCGCGGGTGTGGCCAACCTCTGGTTCAAGAACCATGAGGCGGATTTCCTAACGTGGTCTACGTTCAAGGCGGCTTTTACAGAGGTATTTAACCGTCGCGCCGTCCGCAAACTCCGAGCAGAGCGGTGTTTGCGCACCAGCGCACGGTACACGGGGGAAACATTCACCATTTACATAGAGGACGTTGCCGATCTATGTAAACGCGTCAATGCTACCATGTCGGAAGCGGACCGGATTAAGCACATCATGAAAGGAATTGATGATGATGCTTTCCAAATGCTACTACTCAAGAACCCGAACACTGTTGCCGATGTTATCACCCTTTGTCAGAGCTACGACGAGCCACGCAAATAGCAAGCTTTGACGAGGCCTCCTCCTACCATGGATGCGTCGATCTCCAGCCTGGTCATTGTTTCCGATCAGGCGTCACTGATCACGCAGATCAAGGCATTTGACCGCGAAGAAGTCGCACGCCAGCTGTGCCTGGTACCTACCTTTCAGCCAGGTGTCTGCTAGTCCTTTGCCATCTGCTTTGCGTAACATCATTCAAGGAGAAGTCGTTGACGCACTACCGCTCGCTCCCCAGCAGCCTCTTGCGGCGGCTACGCTAACTTATGCTGCGGTAGCTGCCAGGCCACGCCAATAGCCGATACGACCCTTTCAACAGCCCGTGCGCCGCCCTTCTCCTCCCACCTCCTGGGCCGGCTCTCCTGTTGCCAACCCGTGCCGCACGCACGACGATCGGCCTATGTGCTTTGCATGTAGGTATCCCGGACACGTCGCAAGGTTCTGCCGCCGGGTGCAAACAATCGACAATGATCTCCGGGCGCCTCGTTCTCCGGTCGACTCGAATGCAAACTACACTCCATCCGACCAACCGCAATCTCGTACTCTGACTGATCGTCCTCTCTTCGATCATCGCCGCTCGCCATCCCCACGTCGCCGGTCGCTTTCACCGATGCTTCGGCGGGCCACCAACGCATCGGCCCGTCTCTAACAACGAGGGAAACTAAACGATGAAGTTCCCGAGGCAAGAACTGCCCCAGTTTCGAAATGCCGAAGTCCTTGTTCCTTACCTGCTAATGTGATTGACGTGCTTGTCGAAGGTGTCGCTACAATCGCTCTGGTTGATAGCGGCGCAGCTGATTCTGTTAGGGATGCCAGATTTTTCTGATCACTTCGTAAGGTAACGACGCCTCTTTCTGGATTATCTCTTCGGACTGAAAGTGCTCAACCTATTGAGTCAACCGCAGCCTGTAAAGCCTGTGTCCTGATTCAAGACGTTATGTACACTATACCATTTGTAGTGCTCTCATCGTGCTCCTACGCAATTATTATAGGATGGGATTTTCTCTCTTGCTACAAGGTTATAATCTAGTACGCTCGCGCTGAGGTTGAATTCACCCAGCTCAGTCACCTCACCTTCATTGATCCTCATTCTTCGGCTAAACTTGTCGTCAAGGAAGACACCGATATACTGCCATGCTCGTCAGCACTTGTACCAATATCATGTGGTGCTATTTACGATAAAACGGTCTTCTTCACGCCGTCCGACCATTAGGGTGCCCGAAAAGCCCTTCCTCTACCTTTTGCTACTCTTGACCTCGCCGCCAGTTTCAGCACAATGCCCGTTTATAACATGCTTTCATCCCCGCTCACATTGTTTCGTCACGAATGCCTTGGCCACGTCGAGACCATCGATTCTATGCATATTGTATCCGTCTCCAACGAGGCGTTCCCTACGGCCGTCGTTGACCTGAGCCCCCTCTCTGCTCCTGATCCGACATCTACGGGTGTTTTCAGCCCATTCATCGCCGTAGATCTGACACCCTCACAGCAATCCCAGCTTCCGGCCATTCTGTAGCACTTCCGAACTTCTTTCGACGTCGCACAAGCATTCTTAGGCCGCACGTCAACAGTCGAGCACCACATCGACACGCTCCCACTCACCGCTGCGCCAATGTCCGTATCACCTATCCACTGCGGAACGCTGCGTCATTGCCGACAAGGTCGGCGACATGCTCAGTCGAGGCGAGATTAAAGCTTCACAGAGCCCATGGGCTTCTCCTGTGGTACTTGTGACAAAGAAAGACGGTACCATACGCTTCTATGTAGATTTTCTGTGCTTAAACAAGATCACGCTGAAAGATGTTTACCCATTGCCGCGCATTCATGATGCTCTGGGTTGCTTACAAGTAGCCGAGTTCTTCTCTTCATTGGACTTGCGGTCGGGCTACTGGCAGGTCCCGATGGCGGAGGCCGATCGCCCTAAAAGTGCTTTTGTTAGACCAGAGAGCCTATATTAGCTCACCGTCATCCCTTTCGGACTTCGAAACGCGCCTGCTACATTCAAAAGGATGATGGAAAACGGTTTGCGCGGCCTTAAATGGAAGATGTGTCTATGTTACCTCGACGACATCGTGGGGTTCGCCCCTGATTTCGCTACACACCTGCACCGCCTTCAGAACGTGCTGACTTTCTTAACCAACGCGGGCTGCAGCTTAACCTCAAGAAATGTCGCTTTGCCGCACGCAAGTTGACAATCATCGGCCACGTTGTATCCAAGGATGGTATTCTTCCCGATCCTGAGAAATTGGGGGCCGTCTGTGCGTTTTCTAAGCCCACTACAAGGAAAGAACTTCGCAGTTTCATCGGCTTATGCTCTTATTTCCGGCGCTTCATTCAAAATTTTGCATTGATATATACTATCACCCCTCACACAACTGCTTCGTGGCGCCAAAGACCTCTTATCGTGGTCACCTGCCTGCGACCATGCGTCCACCACCTTGCGCCGTCTTCTCACCACGTCACCTATTCTTCGCCACTTTGACCCTCAAGCTCTTACTGAAGTACAGTCGCGGTCAAAAATACGCGGCCCACGGCTCCAGTCGGCGGAGCGGCCGCGAGCCGCACCGCGGCGCTCGCGTCGGCGCTGCGAGAGTTTGCGCTCTGACGACAGGTATCTCCCTCGCTATCTCGAAACAGCTGAACGATGCACTTGAACTTTATCAACCGTGTTACGTATCCGCCCGAGAGCGAGGGAGATACCTGTCGTCAGAGCGCAAACTCTCACAGCGCCGACGCGAGCGCCGCGGTGCGGCTCGCGGCCGCTCCGCCGACTGGAGCCGTGGGCCGCGTATTTTTGACCGCGACTGTACACACCGACACGAGTGGTGTAGGCCTAGGTGCTGTTTTCGCACAGCGTCATCCTGGTCAGGCCGAATACGTCGTGGCTTATGCGATCCGTATGCTGATCAAGGCGGAGGACAATTACAGTGCCACGGAAAAGGAGTGCTTGGTCATCGTCTAGGTGCTTTGCAAGTTTCGCCCTTATTTATATGGCCGCTCTTTTGACGTAGTGACCGACCACCATGCGCTGTGTTGACTTTCGAACTTAAAATACCCATCTGGCCGCCTCGCTCGCTCGATCCAGGTGTGCGACATACACGTGGTGTATCGTTCCGGGCGGAAGCATTCCGACGCTGACGCTCTTTCCTGCTCACCACTCTCGCTAGAGGCCACTCGTGAGTTCCCCTGTGAGCGCACGTGGTCGTATCCTGACTTTGACACTATTGCTGCCGAACAACACAATGACCTCTGGATGGCATCCCTTTTTGCCATTCTCTCGGATACTTCAACAGTTCCAGCCTCTCGAACACTTCGTTTACAAGTTCCTCATTTTGTGATCCGTGATAAGCTCCTGTACCGACGTAACTATGCAACAGAGGGACGTACGTGATTGCTCGTCATTCCGAGACCTTGAGATCAGAGATCTGTTCCCTTTTCCACTCGGACCCTCAGTGTGGCCACGCCGGCGTTTTTAAGACGTATGAGCGACTTCGGTACCGCTACTACTGGCGGGGGATGTACACCTTCGTTCGAAACTTCGTCCGCTTTTGCCGCGAATATCAACAACGGAAATCTCCGCCGCACCTGCCAGCCGGTGAACTTCAACCGCTGCCATGCCCATCTCAACCATTTGATCGGGTCGATATCGATTTATATGGTCCACTTCCTTTGTCTACGTCCTGCAACCAGTGAATTATAGTTGCCGTCGACCACTTAACACTATGCAGAGCCTACTGCCCTCCCAGCTGCTACAGCGCAGGAAATCGCCACTTTTATACTGCGCCGTTTTGTGCTTTTTCTTGGAGGCCCTCGTGAACTCCTCAGCGACCGGGGCCGCGCCTTCCTCTCTGAAGTCGTAGAAAAATTGCTTGCTGAATTCACTATTGTTCACCGCACATTCACCGCCTATCACGCGCAAACCAACGGTGCGACGGAGCGTTTTAACCACACCCTTGGCGACATGCTCGCTATGTACTATCGCTCTCAATATGAGCTGCACCGCTCGAGCGCGTGACCGAGTGCTATGCGAGGTTTTACCTGTTTTACAGTGACGGCCGATTGTGCCGCGTTTTCGAGTTATTTGGAGAGGGTGTAGCTGTTCCAGCAAGCGCGCTGGAACCCCTTGTCCCCGTTTTTCTGAAGGACACCTTGGGTGCGATCTTGTACGCGTTCCAAAATAGAACGGAGGCGGTCCGTTCCACCGAGTCGCACACGCTTGGTCAGTTTGAACGGTGTCGAACGCCATGACGTCAATTGTGAAGTGATATCTGCTGTCAATCATTCCGTGTTGTCTGCTATCGGACGAACGCAACGGAACGGACCGCCAATTTCGCGACGGAAAGAACGGACCGCCTCCGTTCGAGTTTGGAACGCGTACAAGATCGCACCCCTTATTTGTTTCTTGTTCACTTTGTTTTCTCTGAAGGAGACACTGCAAGATCATGCAGCACTTTTGCCACCGACGAGACATGGCGTGCGAAAGTTATCAAAGAGTGAGCGCTTTCTTCGTCCAAAAAGGGCTGTGCGTTAAAACGTGATTTTAGCACTGATAAAGTGCGTCAGCGTCCAGCGTAAAGGCGGAAGCAGCCAGGACGTAGGCCATGAATTGTTTTCAACAGAGTGTTAGCATAGCCATGGTGTTAATGCGGCAACGCGTTGCCATTGCTGCCACCGCCGTTCTCCGTACTAGCAACATTTCGCATTTAGCCGGAGCAGCCTACTCCGCTCATTTGCCACAACTTCTGAGGCCATGCGTCTCGTCATCTTCATAAACTTCCCGCCGTGTGCAATGGCTCCAGAACACACTGCGCCTTCTATAAGATGCATTAAATGGTCCCGAAATTTTTAGTGCACTATCACTAAGGCCCCAAATCGCGATTTCGCCGATCATTACCGGTATTACGAGAATACACTAATTTCCAGTCAGCTCATCCAGAGCATACTTTTCCTATATACGTGAACGCAAGGTCATGTGTAGGTTATTTTTGTCTATGGTACCTAATTACCTTTCCAAAAAGTCGTGTGGTTTGGTTTGGTTTATGGGGTTTAACGTCCCAAAGCGACTCAGGCTATCAGAGACGCCGTAGTGGAGGGCTCGGGAAATTTCTACCATCTGGGATTCTTTAACGTGCACTGACATGAAAGAGTCGTGTGATCAGTCAAAGATATATTCAGTCCGAATAAAAAAAGTTTTGGTTGGCACTAAGACAGTTTGCGTGCTGTGAATGCGAAAGCCTGAGATGAATTAAGAAGTCGAATAATGTGGAGCGAGAGGTTAAGAGGTTAAAGTGGATTATAAGTAATCATGTGTATATACTGCAATAACTTATGACCAATAACCGTTGACGTCATGCCGGTTTTGCGGAGCAGTTTTCTGGACACCCCTGCCACTGCTGATAGCTTCTGTTGATAATGGAGCATATAAGGCTTTTACCTTAAATAAAGTTTCGATATATGAGTGAAAACAAAGATGCGTAACTTTTGTTTTGTTTTATTTTTGTGTGACAGAAATTTTCAACTATAGTCAGAGATGGCGAGGAGAAGCATCTTTTGGTAGTCAAAGAAGTTATGAAAGATATAACATCCAAAACAGTAATATTTCTTCATTGAAATAAGAAGCAAACTACCATAAAGTAAAAGCTCTTGCTAAAAAGAATATATAATACAATATGAATAATTTCGGACGCACGAACTGCGTCCGAAAATTGCTAACGAATTGTAAAGAAATATTTAAGATTAGAAGCAAGTAAACTGCAACTGCAAAACGCATATAGAGCACGAAGCAAATACAATACAGCGAGCTATTGACACAAATAACTTCATTTTGAAAATAAAAGGAAATCACAAACTACAACACTATGAACACCCAGAAAGAAAAAAGAAAGAAGTGGTCGTCACTCCTTAGTGCCGGGTCATGTACCGGTACTAAGTTTACCGGGTCATGTACCGGTTCCGTTAGTACCGGGTCAAATATGTCACAATACCGTGCCGATGTCAGCTGCCCGTCAATACGATGCAAGACACCAAGTCCCTCTCGGGACACAGCTCCCCGCACATTGACCGCAGTGCGGCCGCTTGATGCCACTTCCTGCACGTAACGGAGGTCGTGCCGGGCGTTGACAGGGCGCTGCGCTCTTTGCTTTTGATCCCCACACGTTCTGAACGTTGACTCGTTGGAAAATATTACCATTTCCCAGTCGTCGGTGGTCCAGTCGGCGTGTTCACTTGCGAATTTAAGTCGGGCGTCTTGTTTGCGTCTGAGAGGAGCGGCTTCTGTGCCGCCACATGGCTCTTGAAGTTTACTGCCCCCAGTCTGCTTTTTACAGTTGATACGCTCGCAGACACACCAGCGGCAGCACCTATCTCCTTGGCGGTGCTAAAGGGGCTGGCCCGCGCGGCTTCAAGAATACTCTTGTCCTGAGCTGCAATCGTTGCTCGAGGGTACTGCTTATGTGAAGCGTCAGCGATGCGGTCTTCATCCCTGTAAGCCTGGATGATGCGGTTCAGTCTTATTTGACGTCCCAGTCATTTCAGCTATTTGGTGTCGGGTATACCGGTTTAACGACAGTTCAACTATTCGCATTCGCTCACTGTTGGGCACCCGGGACATTTTGCGAGCTGACGCACGTATTGCTTTTTATTAACCTGACGTACCAGATAACACCCACTGTGCGGACCGAGGCGAGCCCGACTCGACCGACAGCTACAGTTATCATTTTCGAAACTGATATCAAAACCAGTCTAAACGAGGTTGAAGGGGAAAGTAAGCAAGTGGAGGTGATGCGAGCTTGCTGGAACAGCTACACTCTCTCCAGATAGCTCGAAAACATGCCACAATAGGCGCCACTGCACAACCATGCTTAGAGCACGGCCACGCGCTCGCGTGGTGCAGCTCATGCTGAGCGCGAGAGTGCATCGCATCCGACCACTCCAATGGGGACCTAGTTCTTCCGTTCGTCATCTACGCTTTACAATACCGCAACGCAAGCCACTACCGGTTTCTCGCCCTTCTATCATCTTTATGGCCGTGATCCTTCTCATACAATCGATACCATTCTGCCCTACCACCCAGACCCAACAGAATGCCTGCCAATCTTGGACGCCGCAAGACAAACTGGAAAGTGTCATCAGTTGGCCCGCCACTTCACTTCGGACGATCAGAATCACCAAAAACCAAAACACGATGCTTGCAATTCGACTCCAACTTTTCTACCGGGAACCCTCGCGCACCAGGGCTTGCTTCAAAACTTCTTCCTAAATACGATGGACCGTACCGCATTCTGCAGCGAACTTCTCCCGTGAACTACCTCATATAGGCACTCTCACCGCCGTCTGACATGCGCCGGCGTAACCGCAAAGTCGTCCACGTCCAGTGGGTCAAGCCCTATCATGATTCTGCGGCCTCATCTTCAGTCTAAGTCGCCAGGATGTCTCTGTTTTCCGATGCGGTCATTGTAATGAAGAAGAACGCGTGGACGTAGGCAGTAGGATTGGCAACAGCATCGCGTGCCGCAGATGCTCGAGCTTAGAGACTGTGCTCGGTGAAGCGTCCTCTCTGTCATCGTTCCTGGTGTACTAAACCTCCTTTATAATATGCGTGCGTGTGCGCGCGCGCGCGTTTGTGTGTGTGTGTGTGTGTGTGTGTGTGTGTGTGTGTGTGTGTGTGTGTGTGTGTGTGTGTGTGTGTGTGTGTGTGTGTGTGTGTGTGTGTGTGTGTGTGTGTGTGTGTGTGTGTGTGTGTGTGTGTGTGTGTGTGTGTGTGTGTGTGTAGGGTGTCCGGCGCATCGGCCCACATATGAATTGTCTAGAAAGGACCGTTATGGCGCGATGTGCACACCATGCACCACAGAAAAACTACAAGTAGTTTTGCACTTAAAGAACTGTCAATGACAGCAAACAGCACGTGTGTTTGTTACCACAAACACACGTGTCAACACCAGGTAGCTTTTTTACATGGTCGCCACGTGTTCTTGATTATGATGGGGATTTCCATACTATGGGCACGTACGCACAATGGAGTATTGGCGAAGAAGCTCGCGGCAGATATCGAACTGCCAACTAGCTCTTTGAGACGATCGCCGCGTGGTGATGATCATGATTTCCATAATATATGGCGCATGCCCACAATGAAGGATTGGCCAAGAAGTCTGTATGCACGTTGACCATGATGATGAGTTCCATACTATGACACATGGCCACAAATGGGGCTTGGACTTAGGAGCGGGTGGGGCATAAGTTGCCACCAACTAGCTTTTTGAGATGATTGCCGCGTGTTTATCATTATCATGATTTCGATACTATAGAACAACCCACAGCAGGGATAGGGCACGAAGCGCATCCGTGTTTGATGACGAGGGTGATGATTTTCATACTATGGTACATACCCACAGTCGGTGATCGACCAAGAAGCGGTAGGTGCATCTAAAATAAGTAACAAGATATGAGGAAATGTACGGCAGTATCAGGTTTGCCACATTGTGTAGCACGTGTGTGAGCAAGAACACATGCGCGCGCCAGTTTTCTTTACGCCAAAGAGGAAGGAATGAAATGAGCAAACTTATCGCGTTTTATTAACCGCTTTATGAAGGCTCCGCTTCACATAAATTTAAAAATGTGCGTTGGATCGGCATAATTTACCGTGATGCCTAGAGATATCATACCAAATTTTTTTTTGAATTTTTACACCTATCAAAAATTTGCATTACTGCTATTCTTACAAAATATGTGGGTATTCCTACTCCAACGGTGACAAGTTCTACGTCTATTAGAAGGAGGATGGTCAGATTTTACTGAAGAGAAAGGAGGTGAGGTCGGCCTGGTGAGTGTGTCTCTAGCCTGCTACTCCCCACTGGGGAAAGGGGAAGTGGGAAATACAGGGAAGGGTAGGTGGCAGGTGATTATGATATGGTGTAATAAGCTACTATATACACGTTGTTCGATACGCGGATGTGTGCTTTAAACGCACAGGAGTAATCTTGTCCACACAAAATTTAATTGCGCAAACACATTTCGCACTGCCTTCACGTCTCAGAAGACTTGTTTTTACAGGTCCTAGAGGCGTGAGACGCCAGTCTCACATAGAAAGTTCAAGAGGGATTTTATGGTGCATTGGGCATGGTCAGCTCTCTTCCACGCGCCTAAAATCTTCCGAAAAGGGGGGAATCCAAGCAGTCAACGCTAGACCTAAGTGTCCTTTGCTCGGACGCATATTGACGGCGCACCTAAAGTATGTAAGCTATTGTCTCAGAAGTGTGAGAGACGCTACGGTCAGGTTCCCCTTCCCGTCCACTCTTGTGAAAGTATCGGCGAGTGTACGCCACACCAAGCCGTAATAGATGGATGAGTGTTTCCTGGCCTCTTCGCAGCCGATGTGGAAGTCGGAATCCCAAACCAAAGTCAAGTCTATGGAGGCATTGTTGCCGATAGTGCCCCATGTAGAAGCACACCGTGGTAGTCCTAAGCAAATTATTAGTGCGCGAGCCTGAGTACTTTCAAGTGTGCGAACGGTAAATGTACTAATCCGAGAAAGTACAGGCGTGCTGTAGCGGAGGTATCCAACAAAAATGCCTGGAAAGTTGCAGAAGAGATGATTTGGATGGCCCCCATGATTTTCAAGACATATGTCGAATCGCTTGAGCGAGAGCAACGAAGAGGGAAAGGTAGGCAGGTTAACCAAGTACGTGCTTGGTTGGCTACCCTACACTTGGGGAGGGGAAAAGGGAAGAACAGATAAGGAGAGAAAAAAAAGTCCTACTCAGTCATTCAGAGTCAGTCGCAGACGAATCTAGACTATATCACAAGCGTTCATACAATCCAGTGTCCTTCAAGAAGCGTAGAAAGGCTTTTGTGGCCTTTTGCATGCAAGATTGCATAGGCCATGGCTTGAGCGAAGCTGGCTACACAGATACTGGCCTTGTTTATTTATTTATTTATTTATTTATTTATTTATTTACATTTTGACAGTTCGTGTGAGTACTTCGCAGCACATCTGAGCACTCAATGACTGCACCGCAACTTGCAGACGCCTCATATGGCGACATTTTGTAACAAGTCTTTTAAATTAATTGTCAGGAAGCCGCGCCCCCGATGTCGCCGCGATCGACCACTCGGCGGGGTGGTTGATAGAAATAGAATCGAATCGCAGGAAAAAGAAGGTCCTTACTGGTACAGATCCTGATCAATTGAACTATATTTGCCGTGACTTGCACAAACGGTACCATGTTTACTTCGAGAAAGTTGGCGACTTCTGAATTCTCACTGCAGCTAGGAATATCGGCTATCGTACGCCCCCGTGACGGGGCTCTCGAAGCAATCTTTTTTTTATTGTTCTTCAGTGGTGCAAGCGATCGCTATCTTTCCAACGTACTTACGGCGGATATCTGTCGCTTGTTCGCACTGGCACCACAAGCATTTCGCATGTGCGCGTTTGTGCTCGCGTAGCTATTTCTTTGGGCAGTGACGTCAAAACCAAGTAATATCTGTTCAGTGCAGGAAACTTATCGCTTCACAGAAGGAATGGAGCTTCTCAGAACGTGACGCAATCTCTATATATAATCGGCGAAAGCGCGGTGCGGAAAAAATCCGCCCTCGCTGCCTCGTCGGGGACCCGGCTCTGCGGTGAAGGCGAGCAGGCCGCGAGCGCGGTCAGGCGCGCGCACGCGAACGGCCGTCGAGCAGGGAGCGCATTTATTTCCCCCGAGAAGAGCGCGCCGAAATAGCGAGCGAGATTGAGAAAAAACATGTCTTCATTATGTGGTGTCAAACAAGGCCGCGCACCGGGGAAACAAACAAAGCAGCGGAGACACGGGAAGCAATTCGACGCTGCAACGGCGGTGCTTTATGCCGCCGCCGGCTCGCGAAGGGCAGCGGAAGGGCCGACGGCGGGCAAATAGAGTGTCACGCGGAGTGCGAAGGAGACCGTCTCCACTGCACAGCGCCGAGGCCCGGCCTTTGCGAGGCGCACGCGTAGACACCAGAGGGCTGATCTTTTTTATTGCTTATCATTATTTTTTTTGTGTGTGCTCCAGCTAAGGTTGCGCAAGGTAGAAGACGAACACTGAATTCGGGAAAACGGCCGCGCGTTTGTTGAAAGCCTGACGACATATCACCCTAGAGATATGGAAACGGCTGTCTTGTTGACACGGCCAGACGCATTGGGCTGGACGACTGCACGTGGTGCGGCCGTTTCTGGGCACAACGCCTCGCAAGCCATGGTTTGTACAGTTTCGCTCTGGCGTGCGGATTTTCTGAAGGCAAAGCTGTTCGAGCACTCGGACACGATGAAGAATACGGTAGGTGGTGCGTGTGTGTGTAAGAGTGCGCCGCACACACAGTGTCTGTGTGTGTGTGGGGGGGGGGGGAGCGGGTTCGTTTGCAGAGCCTGTCGTCTTCGAAACCCGCGCTTGTCCGTATTTTTTGTTCTCTCTCTAACTACGTCGTGGAGTATACAAGAAAATTATGCGGAATTATCGCATAGTAAATTTCGCGCACTTTGATTAATGTAATATTGTCATTCTCACCAAATATCAAGCGTGTATTACAAGGTAACCTTCGTAAGGCCGGAAGTGAAAGAGAAGTGACCCCCACTAATGGTGACGCCCGACACTTCCTTGCGCCGTTCGAGCTCACCGCCCTCGTAGATGGTTAGGGCTCGTGCGTTTGCAGTAATGTTTGCGACCTCTCTGTAGACGGACGCAGTCCGCCGCGGTCAACGGGTTTGGATATGCCTCTGTCTTGTTGCCCGAGTCTCTTCCCGACATTTCTGGACCCTACGTGTCGAACTCGGGGGCGCCGTAGCCCAAGAAGCTTGAAAGGCGTGCAACAAATTGCGCAATTCCGGAGAGGATGCTGTGGTTTAATTTTGGCCATTCTTAGCTATTTAGATAGTTTGAATATAATTAGACAAGGGCTTCTTCATTCCACCACCACAAAAGCGCGGTCGGCGATGGCGGAAACCAAGCTTTTCACATCGTGCTAAGCAGCTTAACTCAACAACCAAAGAGTAACCGGAGCGGCTGGGTGGAAAATGAGCTGCCTATATACACGGTTCTGTTGAAACCGCTGATTAGAAAAGTTCTCTTCGTCTATTGTTATACGTTGTTCTTTAGGAGAAGAGATAATTCCGGCATTTTTTACTGTTCACTCCCGTTACATTGACCTTAATTAACTAGACTCTTTAGTTTAATTCGAAGCAACTGAAAAGTCCTGACGAAAAAGCATACATTGCTTTGGAGGGAACACTTGTTTAGTTCGAACTCGAAAGCATGCCGCGTTGGTTCATTCAATCCTCACCTACCTGCGCAGCGCTTTCAGTAAGCTTGAAAATACAAGAAATTCAGCAGACGATGCTACTGCTTCCGTAGACGTGAAGGTGTTTTACATAAAGTTATTTTTATCTTTTAGTAGCCGATGATATTTCCGCCCGTGAACCACTCCACTGCCGCTTGTTTCAAGTCGCACGTGTCACGCTGAGTTAGTGCGTAAAAATGTCGGCGCTCTTCACCTCATGCTGGTTGAGTCGTACTTCAAGAGCAAGTGAGTGAGTGAGTGAACTTTAATAAGCACCAGCAGTTTTGTCGGCTGGGCCTAGGCCTCCCACGATGGGACGTCGAGGTCTTGCCTCTTCGCCGCTTCGTAGGCCTGCTGGGTCGCCCAGAGTTGGTCGTCGAGGTGGGAGCTGCGCAGGGCGGCGTGCCATCTCGACGAGAGGGTCACGGGATTAAGGTCTTGGTATTGGTGTTTGCACTCCCATAGCATGTGGGGGAGTGTTGCCGGTTCAGTTTTACAGACCTTGCACGTCTGGCTCGGGTAGATGTCGGGGTATATAGTGTGATAGCGTGTGAGGGAGGGGTATGTATTCGTCTGTAACAGGCGAAGGGTGGTTGCCTGTGCCCTGTTTAACTTGCAGTGAGGGGTGGGGAAGGTTCTTCTTGCGAGGTAAAATGACTTTACAAGGTCGTTGTATCTGGTAAGGCGGTCGCGTCCTGCGGGTGCACCTGCACCGTCTCCGGCACGGTTGACTAGTCCTCGTGCTACGGAGTGTGTAACCTCGTTGAGGTTGGTGAGGTGCGGGTGGACATACTTCAATAGCAAGAAACAAAAATATATTATAGATTACCTCAAACCATAAAAATAGCTTTCTATCCATTCATTTTGCTGTCGTTTATTCATTCGAATTTCCTGACAAATTGACGAAACCTTGGAGTTCCGCAATGTCGAATTAACGAGAATCTACTGTATGACATAAAGAAAAGAAGTGATAAAAGGAATATTTTATTGAGTCACTACTTTATAGCACTTTGCAACTCAGTAGAAGCATGGCCTTTGTTGTTTGGTCAATGCCGAGACAACATGAATCTTGGAGAAAACTGCTGCGATGCTTCTTCGCAAGTGAGAAGAAATAAGAAAGGAGTGTCATCGCTGCACCTCCTACACTGCCTTCCCTATTGCAGTTGCATTAGTGTGCTCACTTGTTAAAGCGTACATGTTCTAATTACATCACTATTCTGCGACCTTTCTTCTGGACTGAGGTTAAATAGCGCGAAAAAGACATGGAAACAAGGAAACAAATACCACAGACAAGTGCTGAGTGCCAACTGGAAGTTTATTTCAAATTCAACGGACATTTATACCTTTTTCAGCATAGGCATGCACAACCCAGTCGCAAAAACATCTGCAAATCAGCAACATTATAATCTTTAATCCAAAGATGTTATTTCTTTTCCCGACAAGGCGTGAGAGGGAGCGCTTACACATTTATCTCCTTCCTTTCTAATGTGATAAGCCTCCGATATTTCCCTTTCCCTCTTACCTTTTACTTTCCCTATGAATTTTGTCTTTTCAAATATGGGGGTGCCGTGACACTTCTTACAGTGTCCGGCTAAATGACTGCCACAGCCATTCTGTAGCCAACCATTCTTTTGCCATAGTCAACCTATATAAGATTTTCCGAACGGGACAGTCAAACGGGACAGTGCTTCAATGAAAGAGCTCGTCAGCACAGCAGTAACCTAAAGAATGGCTATGGGAGTCATTTAACCGGACACTGTAACAAGTGTCACTGCACCCCCATATTTGAAAAGGCAAAATTCATAGGGAAAGGAAAACGTAAGAGGGAAAGGGAAATAGTAGAGGCTTATCACATTAGAAAGGAAGGAGATAAATGTGTAAGCGCTCCCTCTCACGCCTTGTCGGGAAAAGAAATAACATTTTTGGATGAAAGATTATAATGTTGCTGATTTGCAGATGTTCTTGCGACTGGTGTGCGCGTGCTTATGCTCAAAAAGGTATGAATGTCCGGTGAATTTCAAATAATCTTCCAGTTGGCAGTAAGCGCTTGTCTGTGGTATTTGTTTCCTTGTGTCCTTGTCTTTCTCGCGCTGTTTAACCTCAATTCTAAGTATGAACCAACTAGCCCTCATCAAGATCTTGCGAATGCAAATTTCTTCTGGACAGACGTTTTTCTTTCAATTTGCTGTGTTTCGCCGTAAACTGCTTCGCTCTTTCTCTTAGGACATCCGATAAAGTTAAGGCATCACAGTGTGGCCTAACCAAGGGGCGGTGAAAGCTTGGATTAAGTGCTTAAGTATTTTTTTTAATTTACGATCCCGTCCACTTTAGTCTGCAGGATGTCACTACAACGTTCTGCAGGTATACTAGCGGGAATTTTGCAGCATGCGCCAACAGAAATTTGTTCTTTCTTACACTGCATGAAAGACCCAGTGAGTATACAACGAGGTGAACAGCAATGTTTACTTCTCCCTCTAGCAACACGGCTTTAGCCCTATTTGTGTAGGTGTGCTACCATCGCTGATGCTTAAAGATCGCAGGTACGAATTGGCGGCGGCTGACATAGACGTGGGCGCAGCGGGTAAAGTTTTAAGGGTCGGACTGAAACATTTGCTCTACGCGGGCGTCCGTAGGCAGCTCACCTGAATGACTCGTACGTGCAGGAGCGGTCGCGTTGCGCAAACTTTACCTCGCGTCGGTCGTCGTAACCCCGCCCTAAACGTGAGCGCGGCCCCGTGTGTGCACTGAAATGTTGCGCCAGGACTCTCCCATGCTCCCCTGGGTCACTTGTACGTCGGTTTACGGTCAGTTGAGAAATAAGGGGCGGCCTATATATATAATATGTTCTGTTTTCATACTTTGCTATCGGAATTTTTTTGTTTTAGATCATTTTTTACTCGAATTTTGACATCGTCGTTATGCCTTGCCATGATCTACGCGGTGTCATACTATGCTACTCGAGGCGTTTTTTGACGAACACGTGTGACGCCATCTATGCATGTGCAGGCTGCGGCTGGCACGGCGGGATGGCGCTCCTGTACCGCTTCACCCGACTCAACGACCGCTCCAACACGGGAGTGTTCACTTTCATCGCCACGCGGTCCGTCACACGAGACCTGCACCGGGACGCCACCACCAAAGACTTTCCCTTCGCCTACCACCGATGGGCCGTCTCCTTTGTCCGCACGGACAAGGTGAGCCTCACGCTGGCATCCTCTTTTCATGATGAAGAGGGATTGATTCATCCAAAGGCAACAGCTATCCACACGCTGCCGGACGGCTACTCCATTTATAAAAAATTTATGAGTCAGGGTGACAGATTCCCTTTTCAATCAATCAATCAATCAATCAATCAATCAATCAATCAATCAATCAATCAATCAATCAATCAATCAATCAATCAATCAATCAATCAATCAATCAATCAATCAATCAATCAATCAATCAATCAATCCAGATTCAAGCAGTTATTCTATGTGCTTCTTTAGGCCTTCAAGTGTAGTACTCACTGAGGAAATCCGGAGTTGCAAGTTTGACTGAATATAGGCGTCATTTAACTAAAGTTTAATATTTCGCAACAGTGGCGGAATGCCTCGGTTGCTCCGAAACTTCACTCTGACGCACCTACCATTCGTATATATATATATATATATATATATATATATATATATATATATATATATATATATATATATATATATATATATATATATATATATATATATATATATATATATATATATATTGTATGTAGTATCGACACGCGATGTCGGTTTACGATTCTGCCCTTCCCTACTTTTGCGCGTCTTTCTATTGGTTTTTTCTTTCAGTTTGGTACTTATGTTGCGTACAGCATAAAAGTTTCTCCATAGGAACTTTGATCCTGAAGTTCGAGTGTTCTCTACACACGTCATTGAATATGCATACATATGCATATGCGGTTGAAGCTAGCCGAAGTGGTATAGAGCAATAGGGGCCCCATAAGTGACCCGGGAAGAGTGTTTCGGTGCAACAACAAAATGGTGACCCTACACTGGGGCTGGGAGATAGCGGTTGGAAAGAGGAGTAGGCGAGGGAGAGAGAGAGAGGAATGTAGGAAGGCAGGGATGCTGACCAGTCAGGAGTCTGGTTGGCTATCCTACGCTGGGGGAAGGGAGGAGGAGAAAAGAGAGAAGGTGTAGAAATGTGTACGGACTGTACAGGACTATCAGCGATTCCAATTAGTGCTGAGTAGGCGTTCGTGAAGGCAACCCCAAGTCACAACCGACACAGGAGAGACGCTTCGCGTCGGTCAAGACCGGCCAGAGGTCTGAGTTGCAGTGACGGGTTTAGTCTGTGCAGTCTTGTGAGCCTTGTATGTGCGGTATTCGACTCTGCTAAGGAGATCGTGCGCGATAGAATGCGAAGTTGTGTCGCGGCATCAGTCCTTGGGAGAGTCATGGGGACCCAGCAGTCTTCTTGGTTTGACGTCGGAGCTGCCTTATCCGCGTCATCATTTCCTATGATACCGCAATGACCTGGTATCCATTCAAAAGAGATATCATGACCTTTTTCTCTTAAGTGATGAACAAGTTCCACGATATCGCGCGTGACCTGATCGTGAGTTCCATGTCGAAGAAACGACTGCACGCATTGCAAGGCTGGCCTTGCATCGCAGAATCGCAGAATTTTCTAGGACTTTCAGCATTTGTCACAGGAAGCGCGTCGCGGAGAGCCACGAGCTCTGCAGCTGTAGACGTAGTGACATGGGAAGTCTTGAACCGCTTGGTTATTCTCATTGTTGGTATAACTGCTGCGCCACCGGAACTGATTGATGTAGTTAATCTATCAGTATAGACGTGTGTGCAGTCACTGTTTTTCTCGTATAAGAGCAGTAAATTTAGTTGCTTGAGTGCTGATGACGGCAAGTCCGACTTTTTATGAAGTCCTGGGATTGTAAGGTTCACTTGAGTACGGCGCATACACCATGGAGGAATGGAAGGTCTTGCCGCAGGTGTGTAACCTGACCTGAAAGAGGCACCGTGCGCGAAGACAGTCGTACGGAATGTCGTGTGGGGCCTGTCTACTTGGAGACTTGCGAGGTGGTGGTTAGGGGTCCGGGTGAAGTGTCTTATGTGCACACGCATTGTTTCTACGGTAATGTGCGTTCTAAGAGTGGAATCTTGAACGACTGCAATAACTTCAGTCGTCGATGCACTCCGCGGTACACCAAGGCATATTTTGAGGGCTTGGGCTTGGATGCTTTGGATTATATTCAGATTAGTTCTGCAGGTGTTGGACATGATTGGTAGGCTGTGCCGCAGGCAACCAATAAAGAGGGCCCTATACAGTTGCAGCATAGATTGTAGTCGCACTCCCCAGGTCTTTCCTGCTAGGAACTTAAACATATGGCAAATTCCTGTCAGGCGTTTCCTCAGATAATTCACATGAGGGGTCAAGGAGAGATTTCTGTCAATGACCACACCCAAAAATCTGTGACTCGTGTTGTACGAGATAAGCTGTCCATCGACGGATATCACGCATGGAGACATTGATTTCCTGGTAAACGCCACCACTGCACACTTTTCACATGATATATAAAGTCCTTGTTTTTGAAGGTAGGATGATGTAAAGGTGGCTTCCTCCTGAAGCCGAGCGCGTAACTGCAGTCGCGTCACACCCGACGTCCAAATGCAAATGTCGTCGGCATAGATGGAGAGCCTAACGGTGCCTGGCAGGATGTCGGCGAGTCCAATGAGTGTTAGACTGAAGAGCGTTGGGCTCACTACTCCGCCCTGAGGCACCCCGCGGTTACTGTAATGCTGGGATGTCGGGCCATCCTCGGTACGTACGAAAAATGATCTCTTATGTAGATAGCTACTTATCCAGAAATAGACCTTACCGCCAAGTCCTACTGCCTCTAACGCATTGAAAATGGCTTCGTGCATTGCGTTATCGTACGCTCCTTTAACATCCAGAAACAGGGCAGCAGATAATATTTTGCAGGATGTCTGCTGCTGGACGTACGTCACCAAGTCGATAACGTTGTCTATGGCAGAACGGTCACGCTTGAAACCGTCTACTGCATCTGGATATCCCTGGTAATATTCGAGGTACCATTCTAGCCGTGCTAGAACTCTCTTCTCCATTATTTTTCCGATGCAATCGGTAAGCGCAATTGGTCGGTATGATGCAATGTCTACAGGCGACTTGCCAGGCTTGAGCAGCGGAATTAGGCTACTGGTCTTCCATTCCTGGGGAACCGTACTTGTCTTCCAGGAGCTGTTGAACAAGAGAAGGAGCACTTTCCAAGCCTCTTCGCCAAGATTACATAGGGCACGGTAGGTTATACCGTCGGGTCCTGGTGAAAATGAACGCTCGTCAAGGCAAGTGTAGCTTCGAGATCGTCCATGGAGAAAGGACTATCCATGCGGGGGTAGCGTTCTTCGCAATTCTTCGCTCTGCACGGCGATGAATTGCATGAAGCTTCTCCAGCTCAATGTCGTATTTGGTGCGTGTATATGTTCTCGGAAGCGAATGTGTGGCTGCCTTTAGGGCACCCTTTATGATATCCTCTAGGATAGAGGACAATTCATCACGACAGCCGTATTCGACAAATGACTTGAACATTGGCCAATCTACACATTGCGTGATGCCGCCTTACTTGGAGTCCGTCAACCCTTCACTCCTAATATAAGTGGGTAGGTGGTCACTTCCCCGCGTTTCAATACCCGGAAACCACCTGACCTTTCTAGTGAAGGGGCATGAAACAAAGGTGAGGTCCAGGCAGCTACAGTGGACAATTCCACGCAGAAAGGTAGGGCTTCCATCATTTAAGAAGCACAGTTCTTGTTCGGAGGCAAATAACACTAATCATCTGCCTCTCATATTTATCTTAGAACTTCCCCAGGGATGGCGGTGGGCATTAAAATCTCCAGTCAGCACCGAAGGCAGCGGAGTATCTGTCGTGATTCGCCGTAACCGCTCGCAGTCCAGCCGAGTTGAGGGCGATATGTAGGCTCCGACTACTGTGAAAGCGAGCTTGCCTTTCCTCACTGTCAGACATACGTACGGGTTTTCTTGGCCAGGTGGCGCTGGATGATGTACATACGTAAGATCACGTCGTATGAATACGATGATCTTGCTGCATTCTCCGTGGGTGGCGGACATGAAACACTCATATCCGGACAGTCTGATATTATCTGATAAGGGTTGGCAGATGACGATGGCGGGGAACTTATTCATGAACACAAACTGTCGAAAGTCCGACATGCCTGACTTAAGTCCTCTGGCGTTCCACTGAAATATCGACGAGTTTCGGACTTCGTCACGAAACGACGGCTTCTGGAGAGCCATGATTTCAAACAAGAGCTGCAAGTACTGTACTCAAAGTGTCTAGCACCTTGAGCGTGCTTTGCGCAGACGAAAATTTAATGTAGGTAAGTATAACGTGAATGGCATTCATGAGCGACCGCAAATGTTGATGACCTGGAGATGCAAAAACATAGAAAGTTGGGCGAGTTGGCACGGTAACATGATCTTGGGTTGCAGCGCGAAAGGACACGGACACAGACTAGAAGCATACAGGACGAGCGCTAACTCTCAACTAAAATTTTATTGAAACGAAAAACACATATATAGGTGATTGCAAACAACCGCAGCATAAGAACATGACAAGGTATAACGACATCAGTTAAACATATCAGGAGGTAGGGAAGTAAAAATAAAGGGAAACAACAAAAAGACACTACTTCAGATTAACACACGTGTTGTGATGATACTGAAATTCGCATTCTAACAGAGATAAAGATGCACGGTAACGCAAATGTCTCCTAATCTTTTAATGTGGAATGCCTCGATTATTTCCCAAGTGGTTTGGCATTTGTGTCTTTAAAGAATTTTTGTGTCTTCAAACAAAGATTTACAACCGCAATTGAAACACGCTATATGTGAAGCATTAGGGTTGTTAAGTGAATGTTTGTGTTCTTTTAGTCTAGTATTATTGCACCTGCCGCTCTGTCCAATGTAGGTTTTCCCGCACATGAGTAGAATCTGATAAACTATACCAGTGTTACAAGGCACAAAAGGAGACACATTTCTAACGCCACAATCATCTTTTCCTTTTTGCCACCCTGTTCAAGTTTCCTGTTTATCATAGGACACATGATAGACAACTTGCAGGGGGCCGAGAAAACTGTGTTGACGTCATATCTATTGCCTACGTTCCGTGTGTGTGTGTGTGAAAACTTTTATTGTACTGAGGTCCGGAGGCTCGACTTCTCAAGCCAAGGCGGGCCGCTCCCACGTTGGCACTGTCAGGCCAAGCCTTTCAGCGACATCATGGGCCCTCTGGACTGCCCTTAGTTGGTCCTGAAACAATGGGCTTTGAATCCTTTTCTCCCACTGTGTCCATTCTTCAACGAGGTTGGGGAGAGTCGCGGGACACCCCGCCAGCATATGTCTGGTTCCGTAAACCATGGGATAATCTATGTAAATAGGGCACCACAGCAAACCTTTTCTGCTTTTTCTGTTTTTCTTGTTTCTTAAGTGGACTTTTTACCCATTTTAAAAGCTTTTCGCAGGTTAGTGACAATAAAGCACAGGATAATTAGCCTTCTCGAGCCTATCTACTTGTGAAAAACTTTGTTGCATATTGTGTGGACATGACTTAGCAATGGCAGACCTAAGAGCTGAGTAAGCTATCCCCTGTTTAACAAGTTTGGAATGGCAAGAAGAAAATTGAAGCAGTGGTTTCTTTACCCTAGGCGAATAGTGCCAACAGACGTGCTCCTCCTGGAACGTTAAGCACAGATCTAAAAATTGTAATTTGTTGTTCTGGATAAGCTCAAGCGTGAAACCTAGAACCCCAGCACATTCCCTAAACACTTTTAAAATATCCGTTGCTTTCTTGGTGTAGTTATCTCGAGAACAAAACACCAGGTAGTTATCTACGTATCTAATGACATGCACAGCCAATTCCTTAAGATTGTTTTGTAGCTTTCTATTGACGCGACTTAGATAAATATCACTCAAAACTGGCGCAACTTTTGAACCAACGCAAACTTCCGATTTTTGTACATACATAGAAATACCCTAATTTACAAAGGTATTCTCCAGATAAAACAACAAAAGTTCTAAAAAAGATTCCACAGGCATCCCACAGTCCTGAGTAAACCGTAACTCATAATTGTAGAGCGACACTGCTTCTTTAACACTACACATTAGTTCCGTTTGCGGAAATGAATAAAAAAGATCTTTCACATCAACATTGATCGCCGAGGATTTACCTGGATCATTTTCGGTTAGGAGGGCTACAATTTTTTCTGAATGTCTTAATCAGGAAGGGGTCTTCAGGACGAACTGAAAATATGACATTGTGCAGAAAAGTTGAGACAATGTACTGTCACGTTTCATTTTCAGAAATAATGGCTCGAAAAGGAACTTCCGGCTTATGTGTTTTAGCACTAAAAAGTATGTCGAGGTGCAGTCCCTTGGATTGTTTTACTCCCGGCACGAGGTGCTCAAGACCAAATTCCTCAAGCAAATCAATTGATGTTTCTTTTTCACTTTCTTGAAGTTGGTATTTTTTGAAACAAAATTTTTTTCAATAGCATTTTTAGCTCTTTGTGTGCACAATTCCTCAGCAACAACAAATAAACCTGCTTTGTCCGCGGTAACCTTAAGCTCGTGCTTGACGAAAAAACACGACACACCAGTCAGGTTGTCTGACTTACAGGGCTGAGGTGCAGTCCTCGTGATCACGTCAACGCACTCAGTCACACATCTTGGTCGAAAGTTTTCAGTGACCCAATGAGAAATGGATCTAGACAAGCTGACCTTTTCCGGAGGTGACAAATCAGGTTTACAGGCAAACTTTGGTCCCCTGCGCAGAGTGTTTTCGATGTTTTCTGGGAGTTGTTGATCGCCGAGCACAAGCACTTTTCCTTGGTCCCGCGTAGTCTTATCCTTCTTCGGTATCGAAAGACGAGCATGGGCCCATAGCGCTTCCGTGATTTGTTCCGCGATCCTAATCCATTCCCGAAAACGTCGTCGTTGGCCTTTCGCACATAGGGCTCTCCCGCACAATACCGTGCCATGGTTTTGTGCGGGAGAGCCCAAACAAACAAAAAAAAAGACAAAGTCAGGTTCACACAATATGCAACAAAGTTTTTTTCAACAAATAGGTAGGCTCGAGAAGACTAGTTACCCTGTGCCTTTATTATCACTAACCTTTGAAAAGTTTTTAAAATGGTTAGAAAGTCCAGCTAAGAAACAAGAAAAACAGAAAAAGGAGAAAAGGTTTGCTGCGGTGTCCTATGCACTTAGATTATCCCATGGTTCACGGAATGTAGCCAATAGATATGACGTCAACACAGTTTACTCGGCCCCCCGCAAGTTGTCTACATGTATCCTGTGATAAACAGGAAACTTGAACAGGGTGGCAAAAAAAGAAAAGATGATTGTGGCGTTAGAAATCTGTCTCCTTTTGTGCCTTGCAGCACTGGTATAGTTTATCAGATTCCACTCATGTGCGGGAAAACATACATTGGACAGAGCGGCAGGTGCATTAATATTAGACTAAAAGAACACAAACATTCACTTAACAACCCTAATGCTTCACATCTAGCGTGTTTCAATTGCGGTTGTAAACCTTTATTTGAAGATACAAAACTTCTTTAAAGACACAAATGCCAAACCACATGGGAAATAATCGACGCATTCCACACTATAAAATTAGGAGACATTTGCGTTAGCCATGCATCTTTGGCTCTGTTAGAATGCGAATTTCAGTATCGTCACAACACGTGTGTTAATCTGAAGTAGTGTCTTTTTGTTGTTTCCTTTTTTTACTTCCCTACCTCCTGATATGTTTAACTGATGTCGCTATACCTTGTTATGTTCTTATGCTGCGGTTGTTTGCAATCACCTACATATATATGTTTTTTGTTTGAATAAAATTTTAGGTGTGAGTTAGCGCTCGTCCTGTCTACTTCTAGTCTGTGTCCGTGTCCCTTCGCGCTGCAACCCAAGTTCATGTGACCTGTAGATCATCAGCCAGTGTCGCTTCAACAGTTGCCGAAGCCGTCGAAGTCGGTATGTTGCGAGGTAACTTAGCAGAGAGTTGTGCCATCGGTAGCTCAGGCCGTTCTTCAGGACGGGCGAGCCTTTCCGCTTTGTTTGCTATGCTTGTATCTGTCTTAGTGGCACTATACGTTGATGCGGCAATACTTCTGTCGGAAGCTGGCGTGTTCCTATCTGCAGTTGCGGAATTTCGTGAACGTTTTCGGTGTCGATGCCGACGTCGCCGAACAGCGGCAGCAGCCTCTCGATGCGTTGAATTGTCCCGCACCATTCGCTCTAGGATCGCGAATTCTTTCCGCACCTGCGGGCAATCCTTTGATGAGGCTGTTTGAGGACCACTGCAGTTAGGACACTTTAGAACATCTGTGCTGCAGGCTTCTTCTGGATGGGGCTCGGAGCACCGCGGGCATACGGCGTTGTTCACGCGGACACCCTTTACGTGGCCAGTCTTGCAGCATTTGAAACACTGGAGGCGCTTCGGTACGAATGGTCGTACTAGATGGCGGACATGCCCTACTTTGACGTGGGAAGGAAGGCTGCCTCCTTCAAACAAAATCGTCACACAGCGTGTGTTTCCCAGTTGAAAATCGTCGTAATGAAAGTGCCTTCTTTCGTTGGCTTGATCAGTATTGGCAAGTCGTCATTCGGTATGGCAACGTCCACGTCATAAATGACGCCCGCAGCACAATCGCCGCCTGTAGGGATCATTGATCGCACCTTTAGATTGTTGATCTCAGTTATATTATGTAGGCCTTGTAGGGCGCTGGGATGTAGCACATCAACTGCCAGGACATTTTTCCGCGAGTTTATTCGCACGTCTTTAATCTTATTTTGTGCGATTCTCTCGAGTAACGAAGAGAGGACCTGCCTGTTGAGGAGCCGCAAATTTGTCACCGGGTCCACGGGCATAAAGAGCACAGTGTGCGGCCAGCACAACGGTGCAGTCTTCATGGTAGAAGCACTTGGCAAAGAAGCTGCCTGCAGTAGTCTTCTTTTGGCTGATGTACTGATCGCAACCTGGAAGTCATCGTCCGATGAATCGTAGCTGTCCGAACATAACTCAGTGACCTCGCTGTCTGTATCGCTTGGCGCACTTCCACGTTTCCTGGACGCTATCCGGCATGACGGCCTCGCATCAGGAAAGTCCTCGGAGATTTTTTCATCCATTGCCGCAATGGAGGGAGCGGCAGCTCCCAGAAATGCAGGGAAACAAAGCGAAAAAGCGGAGACAAGAGTACAAGTGTTCTATGAAAGTACGAACGTAGCAAACGTGCTGCGCTCAACCTTCTTCGCAAACTTAAATTCAGCTGTCCTATCTCCGCGCCAGCAGGCCAGGACGTACTGTATTCTTCAGAGGGAGCAGAAAATCATGGGACGCTGCCGACATTGACGACGCGTGCAAAAAAAAAAAGAGTCCGCTCATGTCTAGCTTTCTTTATTTATTCTTATGTTCACTGAGTCCTGGAGAAGTTCCTTTCAAGTAGCCAAATGTGGCTGCAGATAGAACGAAGAGCAGAAGAGCGCGAGAAATGTTACGCTCTTTCCTGATAACTCTTGGATACGGCGTCATTCTGCGTGCCGTGCGCTTTGGACGATGAATTGAAGCTTCGCCGGCGGACAGAACAGAAACGGAACAATTGCTGAAAAATAGCTTGCTTTCCTTTTTTTTAATTATGGCACACGCCCTATACAAACAACAATATGTGCTGCTGCTCCCGCGGGGAAGATTAATGATCGTTCGACGCTCTCGTGTTGTCTCGTTGCCAGGCTGGGTTGGAGTCAGAGCACGGTTCTTAGATCCTGCGTTGTTGAAAGAGTCTCCTGTCACCTTCCGGCCGACGAAAGTGATAAAATAGCGATAAAGCGTGCAGTTATATGTGCATACTTATGTTTAATAGTGCGCCGCGACAGGCCCGAAATAATTCCGAGGCCCCAACTTCAGCCCACGCGTTACTTTGGCACGCTAAATAAAGAAATGGTTAAATGAGTCAGTCAATAAATTAACAAAAATTATGCAGATCCACCGCATATGTTGTAGTATATGCGGTAACCTGCTGATAGCGCCTAGCTTCAGCCGATTATCCTAAACACTTTATAGTTGCGGTGGCTGAGGGTCTTCTGCACAAGACGAAGCAAGTGTCAGGTGCATGGAAATGACGATCAGGTGCATGGAAATGACAAGACTGATTGAAAGAATGTGGCCGTCATTCCATATCTGCACACGACGTCACATCGTCTCAGGAACACTGGGGAAAAGCAGGTGTGAAAGTCGTCAGGTCAGCCCCGGTCAGACTGACCAAGTTGGGCAGAATAACATTGCCGGTGAAAAGTCGAAAGAAGGGGTGCAAAGTTAAGCACAACTAAGAATTCGTCACGTGTGCCCAAAGTATTGTCTATTGGGTACCGCTATCGTGTGGAAAAACGTACGTAGGGGATACGGAACGATGCCTAGACGAGCGGTTAAGGGAGCTAGACAGGAACGGGACGAAGGCGGGAAAGGGACACCTGGCGTTACGATGCCGAGGCTCTAAGTGTATGCCATATCTTGACAACACTGAAGTCTTGTTTAGAGACAAAGATCGGTGGATGCGCAAGATCGTGGAAGCGACAGTGATGAGTAGGGATGCTTGACTGTGTCAGCTCACCGCCTCTTTTGCTATCTGCCAAAGAAATACATTTTCTTGAAGGCAGTTGGTGACAAGTGCTTAGTAACGCATACAGGCTAAACCGTATGATCACATGATTAGTTATATTCTCTCTCGGTTTTCTGTTTCTTCTTGTCTGTTTTTCTATATATATTCAGGACATGTGGCATTAATTGTTAGCTGGAAGTTAGCGCCTGCCCCTTTCGTGTCCGTCTGTGGTTTTTGTGAATTCTGCGCTAAAACAGTATTAAGTATGGATTACCAACTAGCCGGAACCAACGCTTTACGGTGTTTCTTTTATTATTTTTTTCCCGTCAAACCACAAAAGCAGAAGTGCGATGTTCATTATTGAAATATGCGAACCAAGAAATGCTGCCTTGCTGCGAGATTAGAGGGAAGATAAAGAAATCCCTCGTTAGCGGGAAATCATTTAAACTTATTAGAACAAAAATTCAGCGTACTGTATAACAACGCTGATTAAATTAGTCGACGACACTGACGGAGTGGCAAAAGCGTAGATACGGCGCACACCTCGCCACTCATAGCTTGTCACCACATACCCGTCTAATTAAGGCCTTTCTTATGCCTCGGTGGGGCGAGCTGCCAAATTTGTTACGGCGTAAAGGCGCTATCACATTGGTAGAACAGTTGGCCAGCTTTGCCCGCCCGCCAGTGCATCGAGGAACGTGCTGCCCGGTCACACCGAACAAACAGCGACTGTTGTGGAAAACACACCTGAAACCTACAGACAACTGCCAATGACGACTTGTTCAATGTAGCTGTGCGGAGAAGCATGTTGTTGACATAGCGGCGCCATCTGAGCTCACTTGCCTTGCTGTATGGGTGTATGAATTGCAGTAAGCATGCATAAAGCTGACTAAGTGAACACGCGTGGTGTGGCGTTTTCAGAAACGCGAACTGAGGGAACTCGACGCCCACGAGCAGCATCGGTTAGGACTACCGAGTCTTGTCGGCGTTGTCACCTTGTGTCGACCTCACGTTCCCGTACTGCGACATGCTCCCGCGGGCACGATGTATGCGTCCACTTCGCACTTTTGAACTGTAGGATTTTTCAACGCTGCCGGTTATCCTTGGCATTCTGCAGTTCCCACAGAGCCACGTCTGATCGCCTCCACCGTTGAGCTGCAGCGTGTGGCGCACACGCAGCAGTACATTCTTCCTGCATCTGGACCAGCACAGTGGTCTTTGCGCGTATGCGTTCCAGCCTTACTTCAATGCGATTAGCGTTTCGCTGGAGCTCCTCGGGCGTCGTTCTGACAAAAAGCGTTGGCGGGATTTTGAAACGGGAGAGACGCGGTGCTTCGCTGCAGAAAGCCCCCACCGGCAGGTACTATTCTACCCACTCTGTCGTGGCTGCTACGTGGGGAAAAACGATGGCACACGCCGGCAATGTCTGCGTGGTTTGCATAGCCTGCACTACAGTTCGTTCCCGCAAGCAAAGATGCTCAGAATCGGAGTGAGGCGAATATGCCCACCTTGAGGTTTTAGAATGCAGCTTCATCTATGCGCCAGTCTGTGCGATTGGAACCCGAACCCGCCTAGATATTTTTCTCCCAGGCGTTCAAATTCTGACGCAAAAGGGAAATCGTAAAGCTATTGTGAGTAATATTCTTCGAAAAAAAACATAATAAAACTAAAGAAATCAGTACATTTATCAGTACATTCCCTTGCGTAATGCCTCCGGGCCTTTAAGGTGAAAATAAAGGAAAAAAAAAAGAAATGTGCAAGCAATAACGACGGAGAAATATCGCATGGCGTGGCTAAATAAGTGATACTACAATAAAACGCGCCAAGCTTATGAACGCGCTGGCTTACACATGGGAAGTTCTTCATTGAATGCCGCTTGGGCTAGCATGCGTACATGGCCTAATGGTCAGAGCATTGTGCTGCTGTACTAGATCTCCTCCGTTCGAATCTAGCCGTCGAGCAAGTTTACTTCTTCATTCTAAAATACAGACATAAAATTCTCCCACGACACACACACACATATACATACACACATATATATATATATATATATATATATATATATATATATATATATATATATATATATATATATATACATATGTATATATAAACAATATTCTTTATTACATGTGCATGCACTTTCAATATTACAGTTCCTTTTTATGAGTTTGTTTTTTAATCCGTTGCACACGTGTTGGTACTACCTGCCGTACTGCCCAGCTGGATATGTAACTGTGAGGAGAGGGTATGTAATCAAGATTTTATATATATATATATATATATATATATATATATATATATATATATATATATATATATCATCAGCCTGGTTACGCCCACTGCAGGGCAAAGGCCTCTCCCATACTTCTCCAACTAACCCGGTCATGTACTAATTGTGGCCATGCCGTCCCTGCAAACTTCGTAATCTCCTCCGCCCACCTAACTTTCTGCTGCCCCCTGCTACGCTTCCCTTCCCTTGGAATCCAATCCGTAGGCCTTAATGACCATCGGTTATCATCCCTCCTCATTACATGTCCTGCCCATGCCCATTTCTTTTTCTTGATTTCAACTAAGATGTCATTAATTCGTGTTTGTTCCCTCACCCAATCTGCTCTTTTCTTATCCCTTAATGTTACACCTATCGTTTTTCTTTCGATAGCTCATTGCGTCGTCCTCAATTTAAGTAGAACCCTTTTCGTAAGCCTCCAGGTTTCTGCCCTGTACGTGAGTACTGGTAAGACACAGCTGTTATACACTATTCTCTTGAGGAATAATGGCAACCAGCTGTTCATGATCTGAGAATGTCTGCCAAACGCACCCCAGCCCATTCTTATTCTTCTGATTAATTCAGTCTCATGATCCGGATCCGCGGTCACTACCTGCCCTAAGTAGGTGTATTCCCTTACCACTTCCAGTACCTCGCTACCTATCGTAAACTGCTGTTCTCTACCGAGAGCTGTTAAACATTACTTTAGTTTTCTGCAGGCTAATTTTTAGACCCACCCTTCTGCTTTGCCTCTCCAGGTCAGTGAGCATGCATTGCAGTTGGTCCCCTGAGTTACTAAGCAGGGCAATATCATCAGTGAACCGCATGTTACTAAGGTATTCTGAACGGCAGAATAGGACGCAGAGCGCTTCACATCCTCCGCTCCTGCAGGGCTAACAACAAAGCCAGGCATACAATTTTCTGGGTACCGGGACACGCTGGAATAGAAGGGAACCTAAGGGCGGACAAGGCAGCTCGAGAGCACACAAACCGAGCGGCCACAAGCACCGACCCTGAGGAACCCATACCAGTCAACCCAAGCTACTCAGACATATTGAATTACTATAAGGGGGTTCGAATCAAATACCCTCCACCCCACAACAGCCTAAATCAGCATGAAGCAACCTCTTGGAGGAGGCTGCAAACAGGAACATATCCAAACCTAAACACACTAAGCAAGATGTTTCCCACCCAGTATAGAGACATTTGACCCTGGTGCGGCGCCAAGCCCACCTTATATCACGTTACATGGGAATGCGTTCCGAATCAGCAATTCCTTCAAATAAAAGACCCGAGTGCGGAACAGTGGGAGAGGGTGCTCTCCAGCAGCGACCCGAAAGTCCAGCATGGACTAGTAAGGCACGCTCGCCGAGTAGCCACCCTCAGTGGTGCCCTGGAATAGGGGCGTCGACCCTGCGCAGATGGGGAAGAAGACCGTGAAGATGGCCGACCACATCTGCCACCGCTAATTTCTACACCATTAGAGCAAATAAAGTTTTTCCTCCTCCATTAACTCTTCTCCCCTATTCTTCCCAATCCAGGCCTCTGAATACCTCCTGTAAACATGTTGTGAATAGCATTGGGGAGATCGTATCTCCCTGCCTGACTCCTTTATTTATTGGGATTTTGTTGGTTTCTTTATGGAGGACTACGGTGGCTGTGGAGCCGCTATAGATATCTTTCAGTATTTTTACATATGCCTCGCCTACACCCTGATTCCGTAATGCCTCCATGACTGCTGAGGTTTCGACTGAATCAAACGCTCTCTCGTAGTCAATGAAAGCTATATATAAGGGTTGGTTATATTCCGCACATTTCTCTATCACCTGATTGATAGTGTGAATATGGTCTATTGTTGAGTAGCCCTTACGGAATACTGCCTGGTCCTTTAGTTGATAGACGTGTAAAGTGTTCCTGATTCTATTTGCGATTACCTTAGTAAATATTTTGTAGGCAATGGACAGTAAGCTGATCGGTCTATAATTTTTCGTCTTTGGCGTCCCCTTTCTTATGGATTAGGAATATGTTAGCGTTCTTCCAAGATTCCGATACGCTCGAGGTCATGAGGCATTGCGTATACAGGGTGGCCAGTTTTTCTAGAACAATCTGCCCACCATCCTTCAACAAATCTGCTGTTACCTGATCTTCCCCAGCAGCCTTCCCCCTTTAGATAGCTCCCAAGGCTTTCTTTACTTCTTACGGCGTTACTTGTGGGATTTCAAATTTCTCTAGACTATTCACTCTTCCATTATCGTCGTGGCTGCCACTGGTACTGTATAAATCTGTATAGAACTCCTCTGGGTTGCCTGGAAGATTTTAAACACAGAGTGCTCAAGCATGGGTTTCCAGTTGTCTTAATATGCGAGCCGAATATGACATCGCCATTTAGACTCTCTGGATATGAACAATTCGTGTCTGGGACAAGTGGAAATACTAGCAAAGTTTTACTATGTGTGCGATGTGACCTCACGTGTTCGCTAAACCAAGTTCCGATGCATAACAGCAACGAGTACGTCTCTATAGCACTGAAGCTAAAGCGCCGGATAATCTCGATCATCGGTGGGTATATTTCTTCCAGGGGAAGATTTGACTCTAGACACCTGAAACTTGTTCTTGACTCTTGCCAAGGATCTGATATTATTGCAGGCGATTTCAACGCGCACCACCATCTTTGGGGTAGTAGCATCACAAACCTTCGAGGAAGACAACTTCTTAACTTCACAAGCAGCAATGATCTTGACATGCTGAACGATGGCTCACCAACATTTCTTCGTGGCACGACGTACAGCAGCTGTCTCGATTTAGCTATCGCTTCACGATGCCTTTCGTCTTCTGCTGCCTGGCGCACAGATGCTGAAACGTATGGCAGTGATCAATCACCTACCTATTTATGTACAACTGAGGTGGTTTACAAGACTTCCAAGTTCTCATACGCGACGCACTGACTGGGATGCGTTTCAGAACATGCTAGAAGAATCCTGCAACTGTGTAATTTCACCGAAAGAGATTGAAGAGCGCATTAGAGCAGCAATGCACGCAACAACACGCATCATCGAAACTTGAAATTCAAGAACATCCGTTGACGTTATGTATGAAGAGCTGCGGGCAGTCCGACGTCGCGCCGAGAGGAAATACAGGCGAACTAAATTGATATCAGACTTGAGGACGTCACGCCGTGTGCAAAAGAAAATTCAAAGATACTTAGACAAGCTCGACAGACAACGTTGGAGGTCATTTTGCACCAGCCTGGACCCAAGAAAACCGCTGTCCACAATATGGCATGTTGTACGAGCACTACCATCTCCTCCACAACAGCTACGTCCCTTCCGAGCTTTGGCTATCATCCAGACGCGCAGTGAGAAGGAAATCGCGGAAGATTTCTGCATACACCTCTCTGGATCTACAACATCGGTAGCTTCAGTGCTCAGGTGTGCTCCTCCAACAATGGACGATCGCCTCGACCTCCCATTCACGCTGCAAGAGCTACGTGCAGCAATTTCCTCGTCAAGACACTCAAGTGCGCCTGGTCCTGATAACATTACCTATTCTACCTTGCGCCATCTAGGCCCTCGAGCGACTGAAGAGCTCCTGGCTTTATACAATATCTTGTGATCCTCGGGAACTGTGCCTGCACATTGGAAGACAAGTAAAATTGTGGCATTATTGAAACCAGGCAAGACACCCCATGCTATGCTTTCCTACAGAGCTGTGGCGCTTGTCAGTTGCATAGGCAAAACCATGGAACGCATTGTTTTGACGCGCCTGGAGTGGTTTTTGGAGAAGCGTAATATATATCCAGACGCAATGACAGCTTTCCGAAAGGGTAGGTCGTCAATCGACAGCGTCATTGACCTAGTAACAACTGTTGAACATCAGAAACGTCGCCGTCGATTAACGGCTGCTGTCTTTCTAGATATCAAGGGTGCTTTTGACAACGTTCTCCATGATGCAATTTTACATGCCCTAGAAGAATGTGGTGTCGGGGGACGTATGCATCAATGTATAGCCAGCTATCTTCAAGAGAGAACGATATTCATGACAACTCCAGACGGGGAAACAAAGAACCACCCCGTCTATCGTGGAGTGCCTCAAGGAGGTGTATTGAGCCCAACCTTATTTAATATCGTTCTCATCGGACTGGTCAAAGAACACGCAGGCGCCGTCTCGGTCTCTGTGTATGCAGACGACATGTGTATATGGACCACGAGCTTAACGCGCTTACAAGTGCAAACGAAGCTGCAGCGCGCGGTGTCAATAACGTCGACATACCTAAACAGTCGCGGACTGCAGCTCTCACCGGAAAAAAGTGCAACCATGGCATTTACACGAAAGTCAATGGCCTGCTACCCCGTTATGATTGATGGGAAGATTATACCTTCAGTAACCCACTACAAGTTTCTCGGAGTCATCATCGACCGTGACTTATCTTGGTCGAAGCACCTCTCAGGATTAACAAAAAAGCTAGACAGCTTTACTCAGATCATTCGACATATGTCTGGAAAATCATGGGGGCCATCCAAGTCATCTCTTCTGCAGCTCTACCAGGCACTTTTTGTTGGCTACTTCCGCTACAGTGCGCCTGTACTTTCTCGGGTTAGTACAACTGCTGTACGCACACTTGAAAGTGCTCAGGCTTGCGCACTGACTACCACGATGTGCGTCTACTTGGGGAATTATTGCAGAGTCACGTGCATGCCCAACTCGAGTTTATCTGCAACATGAGCCATTGCGAGTGCATCTAAGGGTACTGACTAGACACAGGAACCATCCACTCACGAACGTCACAACCGTACGGCCTGTGTCCGCCTAGTCAGAAGCCGTGTTGTCGCAGCAAGACTTATTGCCGTCGGAGTTCGAACCCTATGACATACCCGAAGTTCCACTCTGGACGATGGCAAAGCCAACGGTGGGGCTCTCAATCCCTGGAATAACGAAGAAGTCGAAGATGCCGCTTGCTGGCCTCAAGCATTTCGCGCTATCATACATTGCTTACATGTATGGATATTACGAACATATTTTTACAGATGGCTCTGTGACACAGATCTCTTCCGCGGTGGCCTACACTGTACCAGGAATGGGGATCGCACAACGGTTCAAGATAGGACACAGGACGTCGTCTACAGCAGCTGAGTTGACCGGAGTTCGAGAAGCAGTTCGCTGCATACTGCAACAAAGTCTCGAGAAGTGGACAGTGTTCGGCGACTCAAAACCAGCCCTGCAACTCATCAGCAATTAAATGAGTGACAGAACCGCATATAGTCCCCTGGTTTATGACATCATGTATCTGCTTGCTGAGGCGTCTCATTCGGGACATACCATCGTGCTGCAGTGGATTCCTGGCCATTGTGGAAGAGCTGTAAGCGAACAGGCTGACGCAGAAGTAAAACAGGCGCACACTGACGGAACTATTATAAAAATTCATTTTCCCGGTATGACATTAACGCCTTGCTCCATACCTCCCTTAAAACTTTTACGGCGCGACATTGCGACAACCCCGAACATCGACAAGAGCGCCTCCATAGACCTGACGCTGGATTACAATTCCGGCTTCCACTTCGGCTGCGGAGAAGCCAAGAAACGCTCATTCATCGATTACGGCTGGGTGTGGCATACACCAACCGATACCTTCACAAGATTGGACAAACACGGGACCCTGAATGTAGCGTGTGTCACACTGTCGAGACAATATCTCACGTACTTTGCGTGTGCCCTCAACATGCGGCCGACTGAAGAACACTTAAATCTCCAGTTGACAGCTTGGACTCCCGCCCCTTTTCAGAAGAAAAGCTTTTGGGCGCGTGGAGGAGTGCTTACTGTGCCCATCGTGCCATAAAATCACTTTTGAACTTTTTAAGTGAGGCTGGTTTAGACGATCGCCTCTAGAAGCTGTGAGACGTGCAGTCAGTGCGAAATGTGTCAGTGCGAAATCTACAGTGCGCATCCGCATATTGGACAATGTGTTTATAGTATCTCATTGTACCATAACATAATCACCCGCCACCTACCTTTCCCTGTATTTCCCACTTCCCCTTTCCCCAGTGAGGAGTAGCAGGCTAGAGACACGCTCTCCAAGCCGACCTCTCCTCCTTTCTCTCCATTCAAATCTACTCCTCCTCCTCCTCCCTCCTGCTTTGCCTCTTAACGCATACATCCGATTTTTGCCAATTCCTAGTTTCTTCTTCACTGCTTTTAGGCTTCCTCCGTTCCTGAGAGCATGTTCAATTCTATTCATATTAAACTTCCTTATGTCAGCTGTCTTACGCTTCTTGATTAACTTAGAAAGTTCTGCCAGTTCTATTCTAGCTGTAGGGTTAGAGGCTTTCATGCATTGGCGTTTTTTGATCAGATCTTTCGTTTCCGGCGATAGCTTACTGGTATCCTGTCTAACGGACTACCACCGACTTCTATCGCACAATCCTTAATGATGCCCGTAAGATTGTCATTCATTGTTTCAACACTAAGGTCCTCTTCCTGAGTTAAAGCCGAATACCTGTTCTGTAGCTTGATCTGGAATTCCTCTATTTTCCCTCTTACCGCTAACTCATTGATCGGCTTCTTATGTACCAGTTTCTTGCGTTTCCTCCTCAAGTCTAGGCTAATTACAATTCTTACCATCCTATGGTCACTGCAGCGCACCTTTGAGAGGGAAAGAAGCGCGCGAATACACGCCAAATTGCCGCGGGACTGTCCGCTCGAGGCACTTTGCATGCATTTGCGGGCTTCTTTCACACTCGGAAAAACACTTTAATGTAGCACATGTTGAGCAACAAAAAGCTGTATCGGGAGTTTTTCACGTTCTACAATTTTCTCGTCGACACTTTTTATCTAACTACAATATTCGAGTTGATTAATTAATTAGAAATAATTATTATGACTAATTATATAATTAGGCAGAATTCAAAATTAATCGGAGTTACTCCAAGCGACGGCAAACAGCAACAAGTATACCTCGTGCTATTTGCATATCTTTAATGTTTGGCTGAAGTTACATGGGAGACCGGACAGGCCGGCATTGGAGTCTGAACCTGACAACGTTTAACGTTAGAACGTTATCTAGGGAGGCGATTCTAGCAGTGTTATTGGGTGAATTAGAGGGTAGTAAATGGGATATAATAGGGATCAGTAAGGTTAGGAGGACAAAGGAAGCATATACAGTGCTAAAAAGCGGGCACGTCCTGTGCTACCGGGGCTTAGCGGAGAGACGAGAACTAGTAGTCGGATTCCTGATTAATAAGGATATAACTGGTAATATACAGGAATTCTACAGCATTAACGAGAGGGTGGCAGGTCTTGTTGTGAAACTTAATAAGAGGTACAAATTGAAGATCTTACACGTCTACGCCCCTACATCCACTCATGATGACCAGGAAATCGAAAGCTTCTATGAAGACGTGGAATCGGCGATGGGTAAAGTCAAAACAAAATACACTATACTGATGGACGACTTCAATGCCAAGGTAGGCAAGAAGCAAGCTGGAGACAAGTCAGTGGGGGAATATGGCATAGGCTCTCGGAATAGCAGGGGAGAATTATTAGTAGAGTTTGCAGAACAGAATAATATGCGTATAATGAATACCTTCTTTCGCAAGCGGGGTAGTCGAAAGTGCACGTGGAGAAGCCCGAATGGCGAGACTAGAAATGAAACATACTTCATACTCTGCGCTAACCCTGGCATCATACAACATGTAGACGTGGTTGGCAAGGTGCGCTGCAGTGACCATAGGATGGTAAGAATTCGAATTAGCCTAGACTTGAGGAGGAAACGCAAGAAACTGGTACATAAGAAGCCAATGATTGAGTTAGCGGTAAGAGGGAAACTAGAGGAATTCCGGATCAAGCTACAGAACAGGTATTCGGCTTTAACTCAGGAAGAGGACCTTAGTGGTTGAAGCAATAAACGACAATCTTATGGGCATCATTAAGGAGTGTGCAATAGAAGTCGATGGTAACTCCGTTAGACAGGGTACCAGTAAGCTATCGCAGGAGACGAAAGATCTGATCAAGAAATGCCAATGTAGGAAAGCCTCTAACCCTACAGCTAGAATAGAACTGGCAGAACTTCCCAAGTTAATCAGCAAACGTAATACAGCTGACATAAGGAACTATAATATGAATAGAATAGAAAACGCTCTCAGGAACGGAGAAAGCCTAAAAGGAGTGAAGAAGAAACTAGGAATAGGCAAGAATCAGATGTATGCGTTAAGAGACAAAGCCTGCAATATCATTAGCAATATAATAACAGTCTTTAATAAATAGCGCAAAATGTTTCTGTTTTTTCTTATCTTGAGCACCCATGTGTGTGGTGAAACATTCGCCTAATTATGACTGCATCGTGACTTGGAGCATGCCTATGGCCATCTGCTTGTGCGGCAGAGACTCGCGTCCCTGTGGATACGCAGCAGGTAATCCACAGGTGATTGTTAAGAGCAGAGAGTATTGTGGCACACAAGCATGGCCTAGGCGCCTACGGTGAGGAAAGATGCGGTGAAGCGCTGTCAGCAGTGCGATGCCTAAGGATCGCATTGCAGGACACAGCAAGGGCTTGGCGAACGAGGTTGTAGTACATGGCGTAGTAAGAGCGCCTTGGAGTGGTGAACCGCTACCTTCCGAGCGAAATGAAAATTAGCAATTCCGCCTTTAGAATAAATAAATAAATAAATAAATAAATACACCGCAGTTCTGCAGTGCGCGCTGAGGTGGCGATCCCTAAGATGAAAATAAATACACGATAAACCATGGGTGCCTTTTGTATGCAAGCGTCGCGACGTGTTGCACTGAAGAGAAACAAAAAGACCAGATGACCATCATAAGAAAGCTCTTCCGGTCAGACAACGGTGTTGGTGCTGCCGACGTTTTGTTACCATCTTGAGTATATTGTGACGAGATGTTGGACAACACAGACGTTGACCCCGTGTTTGCGCAGTGCGAAAATGCAGTAACATATTTCGCTTCGTGTAATCTTCTACTGCTAGTAAGTGAACAGCGGCTGCAAACTCCATAGTTCTAGCGTTTTTTTTTTTACGTGTCAGAAAGCTGCAGCTTCGTCGCGTGTGTATTTTTGTTGGGTGTCTTCACGTAGTTTCATTTGATACGGTTGAGGTCACAGAGAGTTTCTACCTCCGTTATTTAACCCTCAATTCTTGTTAGCCTAATGTCTGAGTTCGGCCGAGCCGTATCGCTCTACTCCTCGCCTATGCACGTGCATTTGTCACGACGACTGCCCAACATCGCAACCCCTACTGTCGCCGTGACCCCCGTACGAATATTTGCCTTCGGTCTTTCTTTACAGCGTTTCTCATTTCGCTCGAGAACCGGGGTTCTTGGTTCGCCTTTTAAGCACTGCGTCTGCACTTTTCTTTGGGACGTTATACTCTGCCGAGAACGTTATCTGCGGTGTTTCAGCACACGCTTCAATTAGGTACCGAGCTAAGAAGAGAATCCGGCGCCTTTCGGCGGGGTTTCGCAAGTTGAGAAGAAACGGACCTCGGCGCCTCGAGCTCCGGAGCGGAGAACAAATGGCTGATGCGGCCTTTTGTTTCAGCGGCCCTGATTCTTGGGAAATGGACCGCGCCGGATTTGCCAGAGAGCGCCTCGCTGCTTTCTTTGGACGTCGTTGTTGATTTCTTTCTTCGAGGCGGCGTGTATTCGATGAAGCAGGACAAAAGATTGAGGTAAAAGCAAAATAAAGAAGAGCGTACCAGATGCCTTTAGCGCTTGTCATTCGGACAACGGATTACTTTGTTCGGCGGCCGGATCAGCTCACGCAGCTCACAATGCAACGCTGCAAAGATCAAGGTTTTAACCTCGGCAGGCATGAACAATCTTTCCGTTAAGTGAAGCGTGCGAGCTTGTGCAGCTGCTGCCTTCTCAGGTGAACGGTTTCACTTTCCAGTTCCAGTCGTGGTTGGCGCCGCGGGCTGCTGGGAAAATCACGGGATCCGTTTCCGTGGTCGATCGCGTTCGCGCGAAGTAGCAGAGCTCCTATTCCCGGGGGCGGCCCACACTAGAGGCAAATATCATATCCGGGTGTGTTTGCTTAATTGACCGCATGAACTTCCAACTAGTGTTTCCTTTTGCTATAGTGTTACTGTTTGTTTAGCCGTAACATGGGAGCCCATAACGGTTCCGGAAAGCAGGTAAGGCGTGGAATTCAGAGCGAATGAAAAATTTGGAGGATGCCATTTGACAGAAACAAAAAAGTGCTGCATCTCCGGGTACTCCGTTCTACATCTGGTTCAAGTATGCAGAATGATTTCCGTAAAGGGAGACATCTTCGACACAATTCCGCATGGCTTGGTGAAACCTAAAAGCGGCGGAACTTGTCCGGCGAACTTTGTATCAGAAAAGTCCCAACTCTTTGATGCTGATTCTGCCCATTATGCGTCGCTGGCTCTCATACTCGGATAGGGACGGTGGCGTTAAGCGGTTGTGCGTTTTTCCTTTTTTTTCGTTTCCTTTTCTGTTTTGTTGTCAAGGTTGTGGTAGGGCAGAAGGTGTAATATCCCCAACGAATTCTCGATACTGCCAGTCATGTTTTGAATGTGCAATCGTTTGAGGAGAAGCATACGTGTAGAATTCGTTGCTTGCTTAATTGATTTGATTCTGTTCGATATGATTTTTTTTTATTGATTGATGATTATGAAGGTTAAGCAAAGAACTTTTTGTCAGGGTTCATTAACGCGATACAAATCTTGAAGCCTTGGTAATCTTGAATTGTGTTCCCCTAAAACGGGACATAAATCGCGTAGCCCTAGATTAATTCAGCCCATGGCGCCGCATTACGAGTGAACAGCTGAGGCTATCTGCACGAATAACGTTATAGTCAAGGCAATTTACTAGTTTGAAAACAACGAAAACACTTGTAAACATTCTGTATTTTTGCAGTGCACGTGAGAGGGTGCATAATCATGATTAAGAGAATGTCAGTACGGTAATTAGGGTGCTGAATGACACTTGTGTCCTATGAATACAGGGAATGCATGTTTTATACATCCCTATAAAGTGCGCAGTTTCACACTCCATACGTGTATGACTACGTTCGCCACGCTATAGGTTCTGACAGGCCCATAAACGATCGTCTCTATGTCACCTTCATTTGGTAGCAAAGGACAGATAATGCAATACAGTTCATAATTTTGTTATTGTTTGACGTATATGCGCCGTACTTGTTCGTCGAGAATTCTCTGAATTATTTGGCATTACAAATGTAAACAGTAAAGTATATTTTCCTAACAAAAGCATTGCGTGTTTTCAACGTAGAGTGACATGTCTATGTAAACCATGCTGATATACTTACCGAAAATGAAATTTTCATCATTCATCAAAGCGCGTTTATGGAAGCGAGTTGTAACACGAGAATGCATAGTACGTACATACACGACAAGCTGTAGTCGCAAAGTAGCGTACCGCGTTTGGCTTCAGAATCAGAGCGAGCAGAAAGCAGGCTGCATTATGTTCCAGCAGCCTGTATAGTGCAATGCCGTTACGCTTGCTATTGCTTTTACGCTCTCAGCTGCTTTTGACTTGGTCTATCACCACAACTGCAAGACTGGGCCACTTCGTGAAGTAAGTTTTATGATCGAAACGCCCTTTTAATCCAGTCAGACCAGCAAAACAGACGTATGCGCTCACCACTGCACTTTTCATTCACGCAGATCACAACACACCGGCATAATCACAACATAATGATGGCGTACGTAACCGCTTACAGAGGCACGTACCGCGGCCTGCTCGTAACCGCTATTTACATTCGGCCGCCTGACAACCGCGCAGCGTAGAACTGCTCCTTTGTTCCTCATAGCCTCCCGTGACGAACAAAATGGTGGGAAAAACTGCATCAGCCTCTGGTGATCAAGCTAAGGTCTCGCAGTTGACATGTGCACTCCGAACTGAGGCGGTTTATGAAGGAAGGAGAGAGAGAGAAAGGATGCATAGAAAGGCAGGGAGGTCAACCAGAGGCAGTTCCGGTTCGCTACCCTGCACTGGGGTAGGGTTAAGGGGGATAAAAAGAGAAAGAGAGTGGAAGGGGGAGATAGAGAGAAAGAGAGACGAGTGCGAACAAACCGCGTACACGAGCGGTAGGGAGCGACATTCTTAAAGTCTGTCGTGAAGCCCCATAGGCTGCAGGAACCTTAATAACGCGAGTAAGGCCTTCAGCCCGGATGTTCTTTGGGAGCACTGACCTAAAGCTTTGGTTTCTGATAGTGGACGATTGTGCAACTGGTCCAGTACTCTGCACATCACTTGCTTCTGGGCACTATATCGCGGGCAGACACAGATAATATGTGCGAGCATCTCATCGCTGTTGCATCCGTCGCACGTGGGGCTGTTGGCCATTCCAATAAGGAAAGCATATGAGTTCGTAAATGCAACGCCTAGCCACAGAAGGTACAGCATGGTCTGTTCGCGTCGTGGTAACCCAGGCGGCAGGTGCATCCGTATGTCCGGAGACAACGAACGCAAACGACACATGGTGAAAACGTTCGGGTCCCACAGGGGCAAAGTACGTTCACGGGAAATCAAGCGCAGCCCAGTCGCACCGTCTGTTCACGAAAGTGCAATCAAGACACGTTGACCATTTTCATGTGCAGATCGGGCGGCTTCGTATGCGTGGTCATAAAGAATATGTTGTGCCCTTGTCATGGATGCAATGACATATGGGTCGAATTTCTGAGGCCAATTTTCCATTGGGTCCGTGGCGCATTGGGCTTTGTTTGTATGCACTGAAGGGCTGCCTTGGTGTCATTAAAGACTCTCCATTGTTGCGTTGGGTCCTGATTAATGAAATCAAGTGCAGCACGGAGTTCCGCACGTTCTGCACCCGTCGATATGGTCACATATGACGTTTTTAATTTGGTTTCTTCAGATTTTGCCGGGATGATAACTGCAGCAGCAGACCTGTTGAGTTTCACCGAACCATCTGTGTAGACATGTTGCCGGAACTGTGCACGTTGTGAATGTGTTCCAAAGTTGCTTGCTTCAAAGCTTGCAACGGCGCTCCAGGTTTACTTCAGATGCCCGCAGTCGTCGTCAATTGCACTTGTGGCCGGTGCAGACACCATAATGGGTCTGATAATCGTGTAGCAGGCGTAAATTGTGATGGCAAGTAGGACTAATGATTACAATACTTTTGCCAAAATCTGAGTGTGGCTTCTTTTCTGGCAAGCAAGCAAGATAATGTGAGGGAATCCGAGTCAGGTGCTCTCAGGACACCTGTATCAATGTAGACTGTCAAAGGACCGCCTCTGGCAATGGCCGTTGTCGCAATCGATGACGTAGTTTTGGGGAGACCGAGACAAGTTCTGAGTGCTTGCGCTTGCACACTATAGAGTTTGCGGATATTCGTAGTGCAAGCATTTACAAGTACGGGTAAGCTGTACCGCAGGAAGCCCAAAACAGTTTTTTCTATAGTTGCAACATTTATGGTGCTATTGCGCCCCAGTATTTCCCGCCGAGAAACTCAAGAAGGTCCTCAATGGCGGCCAAGCGCTTTGTCATGTACGAGACGAGAGATGTAGGAAGATTTACGTCCATTAACTGCTGATCTATTCTTATAGCTTTGGCAAGAGCACCGAAAACTCAATAGTTGAAAAACATCGCAGTGACACCTCGTGACGTTTTGTATGTTGCGATGTACCACAACACACAACTCACTGTGTGTTGCGACTCGTGTCCCCATTTTTTCTTTTATTTAGGAAAGTGTATTTACTTTCGAACCATTTCATGATTATAGTTATGTGCTCTTGTAAAACACTGACTCCAATGTTGTAGTTTTCATGTGCTAGAACTTTATCCAGCTTTCGGAAAACTAAGACAAAAGCATGGGTGGAAAAGCCTTAGGACAGGAAAGAGCGTTCTTTCCTGTCCTAATGCTTTTTTCCGCCCTTGGTTGCGTCTTAACATTGCGGAATAAGTTGAAACAACTAGCCCAGCAACAAATATTAGAATTTTATCTATGTCAGTCACGAGCTGGTATGCCTTCGAAATGAGAGGAAGTTCGGCGAGGTAGTTCACATAGGGGTTGAACAGTAAGGCGCATTATACGGGCACCGTGGCGCTCCATGCTCTGTCGTCAAGTAATCGCTGTTTGTATTCATAATTCTAACTATTTGGCAACGATGTTTAAAATAGTCATTTAGTAGTTTCTGGTATGGGCCTTCAAATCTTAACAATGATAATTTCTTCAGCAGCATCTTATTATAAAGGATATCATATGCCTGGTGTAAATCTACTAAACGACCCATTACTATGTTGTTTGCATGGATTTGCACGTTCACTACATTAGCGAAGTCCTCTACAAGAGAGGCTTGGCTTTTTTTTAACAGCGAAAGCCGAGCTGATTGCTTGAGAGTTAGTTGACTTTGTCACCGAACAGAAGCATTCGAGTATGAAGGATCTTCTCGTAGACGCATGTAAATTTGGATAGTAATACGAAAGGCCAAGAATTCGCATATGCGGGTTAAAGAGCCCGAGGGGGTCAAAATTTATCCGGAGAGCTTAACTACGACGTCGCTCATAAAATACTGTGTTCCTGCTGAACCGATAACATAATTTACGTTCACAAGTAAAATTAACCAGAAATGTCACAATTTTGTTTGTTTGAATATATCGCGGTATTTTCAGCGTTATAGGAGCCTACGCCGACGTGCATAGCTGTGGACGAGCTGTGGACGTGACATCATACCAACCGTGACGACATGTGCACAAGTGTCTGCTTGTGAACGCCACTGAGAAGTCGCGCTCATTTATCCTGAAATAGAAAGGGAAGCAGACAGTGATGGTACGCAACTGCCTGCTTCGGGGCGACTTGTGCACGTTCGGGCGCTCGTACATGATGCGAAAATTAGGTGCTATGTGGTGTCAGCCTCCTAGTACCTTTACTTAAGAGTTCTAAATCTGCATTAGACTTTGCATCGTACCATCCCATTGCTCTTGCCAGTTGCGTTGGGAAACTAATGGAAAGGATGGTGTTGACGCGTCTTGAATGGTACTTAGAGCGTAATGAGGTATATCCGTATGCAATGGCGGGCTTCCGGCACGGTCGATCATGCATCAATAACGTGCTTGATTTGGTAAAATCCATTCAATATCGAAAGAGCATGAAGCGATTAACGGTGGCGATGTTTCTTGATGTAAAAGGCGCATATGATAATGTAGCACAAGCGCAATCGTCGATTCTTTGACTGATGTGGGCATTGGCGGCCACGCACTGCGCTGGATTCAAGGCTATTTTGAGGACAGGTCTTTCTTCATGCTTACAGAGGATGGCATGGCATCCCACCATCTAACCAGCAAACGTGTGCCGCAAGGCGCAATGTTAAGCCCCACGCCCTTCAACGTAGCACTGTTGGGCCTTGTTGGATCATTGCCAAGGACGGTCCAGACATCTATCTATGCAGATGGCATCTGGGCGTCTGGCGTGACACGTCCGCAGATACGATCGAGGCTGCACAAGGCGGTCACACGAACGTCTTCTTACCTGCATACGAAACCCTAGAACTCTCCTCAGAAAAGTGCCGATTAGTCGCGTTCACAAGAAAAATAATGACTCAATATGTTATACGTGTAAATGGACCAGTAACAAGGACTTACGAAACAAAGCACCGTTTTTTTTTTTTAGTCGTCATCGACCATGATTTGTCTTGAACGCCACATATTTCATATATAAAAAGAGGTTGATTGCAATAGCCCATGTATTTTAATTCGTCGCGAGAAAGTCTTGGGGCGCATCTGTGCAATCGATGCTGCAGCGGTACCATGTATTATTTATAGGCTTCCTAAGATACAGCCTGCCCATGCTGGGAAATACCAGTAAAACGAGCCTTCGCGCACTCCAGAGTATACAAGTCCAAGTTCTACGGACATACCTCGACCTCCTTAAGTGTGCATCCACAGCACCCACAAGTTCCATTGCACGTGACCACCCTCTAACGTCATACATTGCAGTCGACGCTCTAAGAGTGCATTTTCGACATGTGGCAAGGCCACAATTTCAGCATCTTGCTTGCGTGCCAACAACTAGGCCGCAAACGAGTTTCAGCCTTCTCGTGACTACCCACAGAGCATCGCTAACATCGATTTACATTTACTGTCACAAAGTTACTAGCACTAACAAGACTA
>NC_091821.1:135599843-135639843 GCF_038994185.2 Dermacentor albipictus
GGAGTAAGCTAATCGGCCTATAATTATTCAATTCTTTAACGTCTCCTTTTTGTGGATTAGTATAATGTTTGCGTTCTTACAGTTTTCTAGGACCCTTGCAGTCGACAGACACTTCGTATAAAGAGCCGACAGTTTTCTAAGCATTATGTCTCCTCCATCTTTGAATAAATCAACTGTTATTCCATCTTCTCGTGCCGCTATTCCTCGTTTCATGTCTTGCAAGGCCTTTCTGACCTCATGGCTAGTTATAGGAGGTGTTTCTGTGTCCTGTTCATTACTGTTTCTAATGGAGGTATCCTGACTCCTCTGGGTACTGTACAGGTCAATTAGAATTCTTCCGCTGATGTTACTATACCTTCGAGATTGCTTCGAGATCTTTCAATGTATACATCTTGTCTTGTCCTATGCCAAGTTTCCTTCTCACTGATTTCAGGCTGCGTAGGTTTTTTCAGCATGGAGCGCCACGGTGCCCGTATAATGCGCCTTACTGTTCAACCCCTATGTGAACTACCTCGCCGAACTTCCTCTCATTTCGAAGGCATACCAGCTCGTGACTGACATAGATAAAATTCTAATATTTGTTGCTGGGCTAGTTGTTTCAACTTATTCCGCAATGTTAAGACGCAACCAAGGGCGGAAAAAAGCATTAGGACAGGAAAGAACGCTCTTTCCTGTCCTAAGGCTTTTCCACCCATGCTTTTGTCTTAGTTTTCCGAAAGCTGGATAAAGTTCTAGCACATGAAAACTACAACATTGGAGTCAGTGTTTTACAAGAGCACATAACTATAATCATGAAATGGTTCGAAAGTAAATACACTTTCCTAAATAAAAGAAAAAATGGGGACACGAGTCGCAACACACAGTGAGTTGTGTGTTGTGGTACATCGCAACATACAAAACGTCACGAGGTGTCACTGCGATGTTTTTCAACTATTGAGTTTTCGGTGCTCTTGCCAAAGCTATAAGAATAGATCAGCAGTTAATGGACGTAAATCTTCCTACATCTCTCGTCTCGTACATGACAAAGCGCTTGGCCGCCATTGAGGACCTTCTTGAGTTTCTCGGCGGGAAATACTGGGGCGCAATAGCACCATAAATGTTGCAACTATAGAAAAAACTGTTTTGGGCTTCCTGCGGTACAGCTTACCCGTACTTGTAAATGCTTGCACTACGAATATCCGCAAACTCTATAGTGTGCAAGTGCATGCACTCAGAACTTGTCTCGGTCTCCCCAAAACTACGTCATCGATTGCGACAACGGCCATTGCCAGAGGCGGTCCTTTGACAGTCTACATTGATACAGGTGTCCTGAGAGCACCTGACTCGGATTCCCTCACATTATCTTGCTTGCTTGCCAGAAAAGAAGCCACACTCAGATTTTGGCAAAAGTATTGTAATCATTAGTCCTACTTGCCATCACAATTTACGCCTGCTACACGATTATCAGACCCATTATGGTGTCTGCACCGGCCACAAGTGCAATTGACGACGACTGCGGGCATCTGAAGTAAACCTGGAGCGCCGTTGCAAGCTTTGAAGCAAGCAACTTTGGAACACATTCACAACGTGCACAGTTCCGGCAACATGTCTACACAGATGGTTCGGTGAAACTCAACAGGTCTGCTGCTGCAGTTATCATCCCGGCAAAATCTGAAGAAACTAAATTAAAAACGTCATATGTGACCATATCGACGGGTGCAGAACGTGCGGAACTCCGTGCTGCACTTGATTTCATTAATCAGGACCCAACGCAACAATGGAGAGTCTTTAATGACACCAAGGCAGCCCTTCAGTGCATACAAACAAAGCCCAATGCGCCACGGACCCAATGGAAAATTGGCCTCAGAAATTCGACCCATATGTCATTGCATCCATGACAAGGGCACAACATATTCTTTATGACCACGCATACGAAGCCGCCCGATCTGCACATGAAAATGGTCAACGTGTCTTGATTGCACTTTCGTGAACAGACGGTGCGACTGGGCTGCGCTTGATTTCCCGTGAACGTACTTTGCCCCTGTGGGACCCGAACGTTTTCACCATGTGTCGTTTGCGTTCGTTGTCTCCGGACATACGGATGCACCTGCCGCCTGGGTTACCACGACGCGAACAGACCATGCTGTACCTTCTGTGGCTAGGCGTTGCATTTACGAACTCATATGCTTTCCTTATTGGAATGGCCAACAGCCCCACGTGCGACGGATGCAACAGCGATGAGATGCTCGCACATATTATCTGTGTCTGCCCGCGATATAGTGCCCAGAAGCAAGTGATGTGCAGAGTACTGGACCAGTTGCACAATCGTCCACTATCAGAAACCAAAGCTTTAGGTCAGTGCTCCCAAAGAACATCCGCGCTGAAGGCCTTACTCGCGTTATTAAGGTTCCTGCAGCCTATGGGGCTTCACGACAGACTTTAAGAATGTCGCTCCCTACCGCTCGTGTACGCGGTTTGTTCGCACTCGTCTCTCTTTCTCTCTATCTCCCCCTTCCACTCTCTTTCTCTTTTTATCCCCCTTAACCCTACCCCAGTGCAGGGTAGCGAACCGGAACTGCCTCTGGTTGACCTCCCTGCCTTTCTATGCATCCTTTCTCTCTCTCTCCTTCCTTCATAAACCGCCTCAGTTCGGAGTGCACATGTCAACTGCGAGACCTTAGCTTGATCACCAGAGGCTGATGCAGTTTTTCCCACCATTTTGTTCGTCACGGGAGGCTATGAGGAACAAAGGAGCAGTTCTACGCTGCGCGGTTGTCAGGCGGCCGAATGTAAATAGCGGTTACGAGCAGGCCGCGGTACGTGCCTCTGTAAGCGGTTACGTACGCCATCATTATGTTGTGATTATGCCGGTGTGTTGTGATCTGCGTGAATGAAAAGTGCAGTGGTGAGCGCATACGTCTGTTTTGCTGGTCTGACTGGATTAAAAGGGCGTTTCGATCATAAAACTTACTTCACGAAGTGGCCCAGTCTTGCAGTTGTGGTGATAGACCAAGTCAAAAGCAGCTGAGAGCGTAAAAGCAATAGCAAGCGTAACGGCATTGCACTATACAGGCTGCTGGAACATAATGCAGCCTGCTTTCTGCTCGCTCTGATTCTGAAGCCAAACGCGGTACGCTACTTTGCGACTACAGCTTGTCGTGTATGTACGTACTATGCATTCTCGTGTTACAACTCGCTTCCATAAACGCGCTTTGATGAATGATGAAAATTTCATTTTCGGTAAGTATATCAGCATGGTTTACATAGACATGTCACTCTACGTTGAAAACACGCAATGCTTTTGTTAGGAAAATATACTTTACTGTTTACATTTGTAATGCCAAATAATTCAGAGAATTCTCGACGAACAAGTACGGCGCATATACGTCAAACAATAACAAAATTATGAACTGTATTGCATTATCTGTCCTTTGCTACCAAATGAAGGTGACATAGAGACGATCGTTTATGGGCCTGTCAGAACCTATAGCGTGGCGAACGTAGTCATACACGTATGGAGTGTGAAACTGCGCACTTTATAGGGATGTATAAAACATGCATTCCCTGTATTCATAGGACACAAGTGTCATTCAGCACCCTAATTACCGTACTGACATTCTCTTAATCATGATTATGCACCCTCTCACGTGCACTGCAAAAATACAGAATGTTTACAAGTGTTTTCGTTGTTTTCAAACTAGTAAATTGCCTTGACTATAACGTTATTCGTGCAGATAGCCTCAGCTGTTCACTCGTAATGCGGCGCCATGGGCTGAATTAATCTAGGGCTACGCGATTTATGTCCCGTTTTAGGGGAACACAATTCAAGATTACCAAGGCTTCAAGATTTGTATCGCGTTAATGAACCCTGACAAAAAGTTCTTTGCTTAACCTTCATAATCATCAATCAATAAAAAAAAATCATATCGAACAGAATCAAATCAATTAAGCAAGCAACGAATTCTACACGTATGCTTCTCCTCAAACGATTGCACATTCAAAACATGACTGGCAGTATCGAGAATTCGTTGGGGATATTACACCTTCTGCCCTACCACAACCTTGACAACAAAACAGAAAAGGAAACGAAAAAAAAGGAAAAACGCACAACCGCTTAACGCCACCGTCCCTATCCGAGTATGAGAGCCAGCGACGCATAATGGGCAGAATCAGCATCAAAGAGTTGGGACTTTTCTGATACAAAGTTCGCCGGACAAGTTCCGCCGCTTTTAGGTTTCACCAAGCCATGCGGAATTGTGTCGAAGATGTCTCCCTTTACGGAAATCATTCTGCATACTTGAACCAGATGTAGAACGGAGTACCCGGAGATGCAGCACTTTTTTGTTTCTGTCAAATGGCATCCTCCAAATTTTTCATTCGCTCTGAATTCCACGCCTTACCTGCTTTCCGGAACCGTTATGGGCTCCCATGTTACGGCTAAACAAACAGTAACACTATAGCAAAAGGAAACACTAGTTGGAAGTTCATGCGGTCAATTAAGCAAACACACCCGGATATGATATTTGCCTCTAGTGTGGGCCGCCCCCGGGAATAGGAGCTCGGCTACTTCGCGCGAACGCGATCGACCACGGAAACGGATCCCGTGATTTTCCCAGCAGCCCGCGGCGCCAACCACGACTGGAACTGGAAAGTGAAACCGTTCACCTGAGAAGGCAGCAGCTGCACAAGCTCGCACGCTTCACTTAACGGAAAGATTGTTCATGCCTGCCGAGGTTAAAACCTTGATCTTTGCAGCGTTGCATTGTGAGCTGCGTGAGCTGATCCGGCCGCCGAACAAAGTAATCCGTTGTCCGAATGACAAGCGCTAAAGGCATCTGGTACGCTCTTCTTTATTTTGCTTTTACCTCAATCTTTTGTCCTGCTTCATCGAATACACGCCGCCTCGAAGAAAGAAATCAACAACGACGTCCAAAGAAAGCAGCGAGGCGCTCTCTGGCAAATCCGGCGCGGTCCATTTCCCAAGAATCAGGGCCGCTGAAACAAAAGGCCGCATCAGCCATTTGTTCTCCGCTCCGGAGCTCGAGGCGCCGAGGTCCGTTTCTTCTCAACTTGCGAAACCCCGCCGAAAGGCGCCGGATTCTCTTCTTAGCTCGGTACCTAATTGAAGCGTGTGCTGAAACACCGCAGATAACGTTCTCGGCAGAGTATAACGTCCCAAAGAAAAGTGCAGACGCAGTGCTTAAAAGGCGAACCAAGAACCCCGGTTCTCGAGCGAAATGAGAAACGCTGTAAAGAAAGACCGAAGGCAAATATTCGTACGGGGGTCACGGCGACAGTAGGGGTTGCGATGTTGGGCAGTCGTCGTGACAAATGCACGTGCATAGGCGAGGAGTAGAGCGATACGGCTCGGCCGAACTCAGACATTAGGCTAACAAGAATTGAGGGTTAAATAACGGAGGTAGAAACTCTCTGTGACCTCAACCGTATCAAATGAACCTACGTGAAGACACCCAACAAAAATACACACGCGACGAAGCTGCAGCTTTCTGCAGCTTCGACACAAAGTCGTCTCGCTCCCCGGAAAGGGCCTATACTCGCCTTTGTGCCCGCTATGCTCTTGGAGGCAGAGCTTTCCTAACGCGGCTGCGTCGTTGCATGTAGGTCTACTGTTTTGGGTCATTTTCTTCACGCTTTAAGTCTTGGAAGCTCTCTTCTTTTTCTGACATGGCAACGTGCCAGGAACGTATATGTCGCGTGAAATCTGGTGCCCTTCCACAATGCCAAAGATGTGTTGGTGCCTGGGTATGCCATTTTAAATGCTTAATGTGGGAATAAAGGGTGACAACTAAAAAAAAAAACAATACAACTTTGCTTGCGTCAAATATATAACTGCATAACATTGTGCAAATTGGGCAGTAAGATAGTTCACGCCATGTCCTTATGCGCAAGTTGATGCCGTTCTTGCATTTATTTATACAGCTGCTCTCGCTGCAGGATAGTTTAGGCCGTGGTCAAGTGTCGCTTTGTTGCCATTTAAAAAAAAATAGCGGGAAAGAAACGAGTGGCGTATCTTAAAAATCTGTCTCAGAAATCTTTTGGTTGTCATTTGTGCGTGAGTTGGCTACACGCGTCGGAATTAAAGTGAGAAAATAAAGATGCAGCATTGCTGCTCTTACTTCGCTGTCGTCGCGCCTCTAAAGGGACACTAAAGGTAAATACTAAGCCGACGTGTACTGTCAAAATGCCATTCCAGAAACCTCGCAGCACTTGTTTCGGGCCTAGAAAAGACGAGAAAATAGCTTCTGAAGGGTCCGCACACCCTTAGCGCAAGTCGAATCGCCCGCCCCTGAGTGGGGAGCGGTGACGTTGCATTAACCATCACCACCACTTAATGCCTCCGATGGGTAAAACGGCGCCCGACAGACGGTGCTACGGTTTCTTGCGCAGAAACGCAAACGAGCGAACATAGCTTTGGATTCGCCGCTGCAGTTGCTCGTGGTCAAGTGGCGTGGACCGTTCGGGAATCCCTCCAGTGACTACACATGGACGTGGCATTCTCTGCTACTTGCAGTATATGCGAGCTTCGCGAATCAGCAAAGCGATCGGAGCACTACGCGATAAGTAAACTACTGAAACGTGGAAGCGTGGGCGGCGCAGAAGGGAGTAAACGAAACCTTTCGACCGCCCAAGTCGTTTTCACGGGTAACGTCTACAAGTTGTTCTTCTATAAATATCAAATACTACTGGACAAGTAGCATTTTCTTTCGTCTTATGATGTAATAGAATGGTGTTTTTATTACAAGTGGTTTAGCACTAGCGACCGAATTATAATGAGGAGTGCCTTCGTCATCGCGCCAGTATTTGAATTTCCCGCGGAAGTATCTAATCCTGTCCTGCATTTACCTAAATTTCTCGATTACTAAAGCTCTGTTCGGGATAATATTGGCGCCTTAGACGTTCTCAAGCAATAATTTATCACTCTAGATTGACTTCATATTTGCCTTTACTGTCCCTTTAAATTAATCGCGCATTATTATTCTTTTTCCCGACTGTCTTGTCGACGCAGGTGCTTGGAGTGTTGCTCCGCATTCGGAACGCTGCTCCAGGGTGGAAGTGCTACCTGGATTTCACATTCACCTTGCTCAATCGCGAGCACTTCTCGAAGAACGAAGCCCTCTCCGAAAAGCAGGTGAGAACCGAAATCCGGGTACCAGCGAAAAAGTGTCTGTGCGGAACATAGTCACGATGCGGCATATGTCGGCGCGTCTGGGGATTTACGTTAACACTCATCCCACGTGAAGTACTAAGGCTTTCGGGCACCACAAGGTACGCCATTTGTCCTCGGGGAAAGCTAACTTAGGTTCTGTGCGTACATCTGCTGAAGCCGTATCTAGCTGAAGCCGTGCTTACAGCGCGATAAAAGGCGCGTGGTGTAAGGCGCTATAACCGCCACTATCACTATCTCACCATAACCGCCATTTATTGTCCTGACAGTACCATCGAAGACTCACCTGCGTGATTCCTGCCTACGGTAGTATTATACAAGGAACATTCACTGAGGCGCAAACGTCAAGTGTCATCTTGCTGCTATTGCTGATATCGCTATGACCTGTGCCGCATGAATGTGTGCGGTTAGCGTAGTATCACTTTACGCTGCCTGTATATATTTATTTGTCATTGTCGTTTCTCATTGTAAGCCACACGGGCGCCAGCACGGAGGCCAAATCGGTAGTCTTTGCTGTCGTAAGAGCTGTCTGTCCTTGGCAACTGTATTCCCTAATAATACGCTCGCTGCCACTATTGACTGGTACCTGTACTTACGCAAGAACATTTTTGGTAACGCAGGCATACATTCTCATCAAAGTACATTGTGCATTGTGATCCTCGTCAGTATAACGGGCCTTCTCTGTTACATGCATAGTATGCTATGACGTGTTGCTCTCTATAGACATCTCAACCAAGGCTAGGCGGCACTACGTGCGGTGGGTAGCAGCGTCGCTCGCGGGAGCAAATGAAGAATGGTAGGCGACCCTAATCTTTCACTTAGGTGGCTCTTAGTGGCACTCGCTCCTCGGCGTTGGTGTTCTTTTGGTTAACTTTAGGCGAACGCAACGCACGCACCGAAACTCGGACGCAAATGGTTTCCATTATTTCACCGGTTAAATATCACACCACTTTCTTGTATGTGACGTCATTTGTGATGTCATTACTTTTGCTTTCTACTTCCGAACTGAGGTGAAACAGGGCGAAAAAGACGAGGACACAAGGAAACAAATACCACAGACAAGCGCTGAACTTCCGGGTTTCCAGGAATTTCGTCAAAGTCCTGCTCACGTGGCGGGTCTCTAAAGTCTACGATTCTGTGCTTTGGTGTGCGGTAATCAACGATCTCAAATAATTCTAATTATTCCGGACACTTCAGTAACTCAGTTTGTAACTAAACGTATGCCTGAAATCATATCTATAATTAAACCCTTGCATGTTGTACTGTACTATTTTTTCAATTTTTTTTCTGATTTATTAGGCGAACTGTAAGTACTGCGCAAGAAACAAGAGTGTCACTCGATGGTCGTACCGCTAAAAAGTCGGCAGGCAGCGCTGTCAAGGGCGCAGTCGCGTCGCGGTGTTGTGTACGGGAGTACCGGCTGGCAATATTGTGTCTCCCGCGCATTTGTTCGCACAAGTCTGCCATTCAATACCACAACAGCCTCGAAAACACCAAAGGCCGTTACTCGCCCATAAAATTCTACATATTTCCGAGCAGGAAATGCAACAAATAAAGGAGACAAGCGTGCAGCTCTGCTGTTTTTGGCAAAGTCAGGTAAGTTGCGCTTGTTCGCTTTCCCATGCCAGAATTTTATCCCGTCGTGCAGTCAGTCGAGGGGCTTGTCGGGTGTACCTGGGGTTCATTATTTAAGAGAGAGAGAGAGAGAGAGGAAGAAGGAGAGAGAGAGAGCAAAAATAGAAAATGCAGGGAGGCCATACAGGTAAGGGTCCGGTTCGCTACCTTACATTGGGGGTACCTGAAAGGGGAATAGAAAGAGGAAAAGAGAAAGGAAGTGATCACTGTGTGTGTAGCGAAGCGCCGTGACACCAAAGTCAAGTGCCATAGCTGGTTATGTGCGTCGAGGACATCTGGGATGACACAAGGGCCAGAGGTCGTTGCGCGATTAGGAAGTAGGCTGCGGGTGAGCCATGGGGCTTACTCCAGACTTGGAAGCACTTGATCAGGAGCATCCAGCACTTGTACTGCACTTCGCGCTGACGGAGCATGCAACTTGCTTAAGAGCATACAAAGGGCATTTATGAGGCACCGAAGCATCACAGAAATTTGCCGGTCTTCTTCGGGCAATTTATTGGGAGTTGGCGCTGTGGACTTTAACGTGGTGCGCTGTATTCTTTGATGTGACTGTGGCTCCGGCTGTGGCTCCGGCTGTGGCATCGGCTGTGGCATCGGCTGTGGCATCGGCTGTGGCACCGGCTGTGGCATCGGCTGTGGCATCCGTTGTGGCGCCGGCTGTGGCTTGGGCTGTGGCTTCAACAGTGGTTTCAGCTGTGGCATCGGCTGTGGCTTCGGCTGTGACTGCAGCTGTAGCGGTGGCTAAGCTTTAGTATTGATCTTCTCTGGCACGACCGTTTACAGTGTCCCTGTGCATAGTGTTTATAGTGTCCCTGTGCATAATGTCCCGCCCACACGCACTCAGTGCTCACTCTCTCCCTTTTTCCTCTTTCTATTCTCCTTTCCCCCACCCCCAGTGTAAGGTAGCAAACCGGATGCTCTTCTGGTTGACCTCCCTGCCTTTCCTGTCCTTGCTTTCTCTCTATCTCTCTCTCTTCTCTGGCACGACCTTGTTATCAGAGTTAGACACGACTCCAGCGGGGCTATGGGTCAGAGGAAGAGTTGTCAAATGTGGCGCGCTCTTCAGAGAGGCATCTACGTTTTTTTTAAGTCCGACGGTGTCGGGAGGGTCGCTTTATAACGGCCGCAACAGCTTCCCGATGAGACGAACGCTCTCTCGCCGTCTGCCTCAAGACATCCTTTTTCTTCTTCATTTTGAGGCAGTCTTTTGAAATAGCATCGTGGAACCCAAAGCATTTGGAGTATTTGAGAACCGTGGCTACACAAGACTGCAGCGTGGGGCTCTGCGCAGCGCGAGTAAACTCTCATGTTCTCGTAGGGAGCGCTCACGTGTCCCAGCCTCGTGGATTTGCGGCATTGGAGCGGCATTTGGGTAAATGGTCGCACGGGATGTCTAATTTGGCCCACCTTGACGTGTGAAGGAGCAGAGTCGCCTTTGACATTTACCTTCACACAGCGGGATTTGCCGAGTTGAAACACATAAGTTATGAGCTGGCTTCACTAGAATCGGCAAGTCAATGCTGGAGAAGGAGACGTCCAGGTCTTAAATGACACAAGCAGTGCTGTCACTGTCCAGAGGGGTATACGAGCGGCCTTTCATGCCGCCAAGTTCCGTAAGTTTGCTCTAAGTGCTCAGCGTGGTCTCATGTACAACGTCAGTAGCGAAGACATTTTTTCGTATGTTGACTCTGACTTCCGTGACTTGATTTGGCCTCACCGCTTCAAGGAACACCGAGACAGACTGTCTGTTGAGTCGCCCCGGGTTGTCGATAGCGTTTTCTGGTACAAATAGAATCGTACTGTCTGCAGTATTCTGAGTTGGTCCTACAGTCAACGTGCCTAAAGAATGGTAGGCCGTGGTGTCTCTTCGGATCGCTTTGCGTCTCCTCACAAGCTGAAAGTCGTCATCGGAGAAGTCCTCACTGCTGAGCGAGTAGACACTGGTATCACTGCGGTCAATGTCGCTCTGGAAGGCGGTACGCCTCCTAGTCGCAGCTACCGCTGAAGTCGTAATCCCGAACAGAGGCGCGGGGACGACAACATGCATCCGTGACGCAACCCATGGCGTCTCCTCCGAGATATACACAGAAGTCAGGCGAGAGCAGTTGAGCTAAATCAATTGTGTTCTGGCTCGCAGACACCTCGTCCCTCCATTATTTAAGGGCACAGTGGGGCTCGTAGTCTCAGCTGGGCGGTACCGCTGAGTGCCTGCAGCAGCGGGCAGCTTTTTGCAGGTGCAGCGAGTGGCGTGATGTGATGTGATATCACTACGAGTGAAAACAACAACGTAGGCAGAGGCAAATCATTCGTAAAATGCTAAAGAAAGCGCGAGCAAACTTCTGTCGAAAACCGCCTCACAAGTATTCAAGAAAGACACTTACCATTGCGTCGCACGACACAACGACTGTGATGTCTCTGAGGTCGTAACATCCATGACGGGTGCATACCACTATCACACAGGCAATTGGATCGCGATCGAGTCTGATCCCGATCGAGTATTTCTACACGCGCAATTTCCACCGCGATTTGCGCGATCCGAATGTGGTAGATCACGAAAATAGGCTGTCGTCTGCGCGGTCACGCTGAGTGAGCACAACCAACTTGATCCTGAACGTTAGACCGACCATTCCTGACCGCAATCGAGAAGATTCATCCGGATCATGCTTGATCGCGATCGGTGGTGTTGGTGGTGATAAACTTTATTGAAAGGGGGAAGGGTAAAGAAGGACGTGACTGAGGGTTATGGCTCAAGTAGAGCCCTGGGCCTGCTTGGCCTTTTCCGCCCAGTCCACCAGTTCAAGTTGTCGGTCGACGTCCCCGGAACTGAGCCAAGTTGTGCAGTCAGTCTCGCTGCTGACGGGGGGATGAGAGAACGGGAGCGAGGTGCATTCCCACATTATGTGTGTGAGGGTTTCTGTTTCTGAACAGAGGCTACATTTGTCGCTCGGAAATGCCTGTCTTGCGCCGGTAATAAAGAATGATTGAAAGGCAATGCGATTTGGACTGCCTCTGCCCTCCTCTCAAAGCACAACTCGCGAAGAAGTCACACAGTATGGTCTTCATACTTTTCACAAATGGGCTACATAATCATACGCCTGTGCTAACGCACTCAACTGCTTGCAACTTACTACTACAGAAATATTACCGATCAAGCGTTGTGCTGTAAAACAAACACGATAAAGCACAATGTGTGTCGCACGAGCAAATCTTCCGACCCACACATAATGCATCACTCATAGCACGTCGAAGTAGAGCTGCAGCGATATTCTCGTCGTCAGGAGCAAACTGTCATGGCTGTGCTACAAGGTGAAGGAACACCGCTATCACGAATAATAGTAAGCAACAACGAAAAGGGAAAGCTTTCGCATTCCGACTTACTTGAATCTTCGGACGGTGTTTATCCATGCCTGCTTCCGTTCCTTTTTCATAGCATTTATCTAAGAAACTCTAGACACTTACAGGTGGCTGCAGGTCCCGGGTGTTTTCCTCCCTGTCGTGACAGTTCACAGTACCAGACTATTTGGCTACCTGACCGTCGAGCCATCGCGAGACAACGGCAACACGAGGAGCAATGTTGCAAACATCGCAGACATCGCGAGTGCCTCACGGTGCCGCCCACCTGATAGGTGGTAACGCGGCACTCCGCCTGGGGAAGGAGGGTGCTGGCGGTCGTCGGCAAGAGAAAATTGAATGCACAAGTGAACGCTGGGATACACCAGATCGCAACGAGGTTCATGAAGGTGAACCTCATCTACGAAGGCAAAGATGATAAGGATAAGACGACCTCGTACAGGCCAGTTACGGTAACGTCTGTGTTATATAGAATGACAATACAAACCATAAAATTAGAACTGGAGAAAAAAAGCTGTACTGGGTTCAGACGAGGAAGACGCTTAGAGGGATACGTTTATACTAACTCAATGCATAAATATTTCAGTAGCTCACTATATACCTATATGCATAACACTTCTAGATATTAAGGGAGCCTACGACAACGTAGACCGGGAATTATTTTGGGATATTCTCAAGCACGAAGGTAGAGAGGACAATTTTGTGGGGCTGCTGAGGAATATATAGGGTGATCATGTTTAAATGTTATGGAATTTTAACGAAATTGCTTCTGGCAGAAAGCATAATTCTCGTGATTGAACTGGATTATTCGAAGAGGGGGATGTTATTAACACAAGCAATCGAAACACACGTTCAAATAATTACGAAAAACAATAATTAACTTCTTATTTATTTCCTTTACGTCACGTGTGGCAATTTACGAATTGTAGACGGTGAGTTTCCAACACGTACCTATTCGAAATGAATTTCTAGAATGACACCACATTCGAGATAAAATTTCTAAATGTATGGGACGAAATGCATGGGCACTTCAGCTACTTTTTTGCTTCAATTCATTAAAGAGCATTTTGTTGAAAAATTCAATGTATGAACAGTGCATTTTTACGGTGAGTTTGACGGAGCATATCTCCAAACTCCTGTTATTCTGGAAGTTCATTTGGAATCGATGCGTCTTGAAAACTCACCGGCTACAATTCGTAAATTGCAAAATGCGCCGTAAGCTAAATAATTAAAAAGTAATTAGATAATTTTCGTTAATTAGTTGAATATGCGTTTTGATTTCTCATGCAAATAATCTCTGCCTCTTTGAATAATCCCACCCAAGGACTAAATTTATGTTATCGCAACAGGTGATCTTTAAAAATTCTGCAAACGTTAAAAATGATCCCCTCGTATACGTACATAGAGAACCGAGAACAAGTTGTATGGGTAGGTCGAAAATGTAATGAATTGGTGGAAATTCACCAAGGACTGAAGCAAGGGTGTAATCTGTCTCCGTTCTTGTTCACGCTTTGTGTTAAGCACATAGAAAGGCGACCGGAAAACAGTTAATTAGGGTTTGATTTATCCTACACGCGTAATGGACAAATAGTGCAGCAGAAGGTCTCCGGACATGTATACGGACGACATTGTGATGCTAGCGTATAATGCAAGAGATTTACAGACACTTGCGAATATGTGTGAGAAATCTGCGACAAATCTAGGCATTATGTTTAGCGCAGAGAAATAGTGCATTATTATATCTAACGAACAGACGAGGAATTACGTGGTGTCACAGCAAGTCATACCCATAGTGAAATCGCATAAATATCTCGTCGTATACATAAACGAACGAAACACTTACTCAAGCACGCACCAAGATAATCTGAAAATAAAGGGGAAGCGGAATGCAGCAATAATGAAACATAGATCACTTTGGGGCCGCAATAAATATGAGGTGGTGCGTGGAATCTGGAAAGGAGTCATGGTGCCGGCGGTAACGTTCGCAAATGCCATTCTGTGCTTGAAATCGTATATCTTGTGGGGGCTGGAAGTTAACCAAAGATCGGTAGGCCGGTTGGCTTTGGGAGCTCACGGTAAAACCACAAATGACGCAGTGCAGGGTGACATGGGTTGGGCCTCTTTTGAAGTCAGAGAAGCGCATTGCTGAAATTAGTTTTGAAGAAAGACTCAGGGACGTGGATGAAAATAAATGGGTGGCTAAAGTGTGCAAGCATCTGTACTTGAAAAGCGTAGATGACACAGAATGGAGCAAGAGCTCAAGAAAGTTGGCCATCAAGTACAGGGTAATTGAAAGTGCAAATAGACAACCAGGAGTCATCAGAAAGAAAGTGATAGAAACAGAGACAGCGAATTGGATGCAAAGACTGGAAACAAAAAGGACCATGAAGATTTAAACGAATGGGAAGGAAGACATTGGAAGAGAAAATCTGTACGATAAAAGAAATGGCATTGCCTTGTTATTTGAAACTCAAGCTGGTTTCCTAAGGACAAAAACATACCGAAGGAAATATTTGCGACAAGATAAGGCATGTGCATGCTGCAAAAAAAAAAAAAAATCCGGATACCACACAGCACATCCTAATGGAATGCGAAGGGATCAGCCTAGTGATACACGTAAGTAACGAACACCTTCTACGAGTAGAAGCGCTTGGATTTAAAGTAGACAGAAGCATCAACCGGTCAGCAGTCGAGAATAGCAAGGGACGTTTAGAGTTTTGGTGAAAAATAAAGGCAGGGAAGGCATCGATACAACCGGATCCGTTTCAGACATAGGAAGCGATACAAGGTAGATGGAGAAGATTTAAGGAAGAAAAAAAAAGGATACGGTGATGTACACAAAAATGCTGGTATGAAAAACATGTACAGCATACCTGATTAAATCAAGCAGGCTACGTGACCAGTTTTCACTGCCCCGTTTCAAAGGAGATTATCATCATCATCATTATCATCATCATCGTCGTCGTCATCATCATCATCATCATCATCATCATCAAACTAGTGGTTGTGAGCCCTACCAGCATTTCTTCTGGAGCTCGCCCCGCAGCTTTCTTAAAGCTTTAAGCCAAGAATACAAGTAATAATGTGTTATTTCGAATAAGGATAATAGCGAATTGATAATTAGCAAACCTTATTGATAAAATTGCTCACTATACCATGGCACGAGCCAGTAAGCCTATCAATTACTTGTTTCTCCAGTATAAAAGTTGAGTTTCTTCTCTCGGGTCTTATATCCGTAACATGTATAGATCCATTCTTCAGAGCGCAAAAAGGAAGACTTACACAAACTAGAAATTACAGCCGCGCTTACTTTATACCAACCCGCAGCGGTTGCTTAGTGGCTATGGTGTTGGGCTGCTATAAGCACGAGGTCGCGAGATCGCATCCCGGCCACGGCGGCCGCATTTCGATGGGGACAAAATGCGAAAACACCCCTGTACTTAGATTTAGGTGCACGTTAAAGAACCCCAGTTAGTCCAAATTTCCGAAGTCCCCTACTACGGTGTGCCTCATAATCAGATCGTTGTTCTTGTGCGTAAAACCCCATAATTTAATCTTTACTTTATAACAATAATCTCCTGCGTACGATGTCGTCATTCTTGATTCATTGCCACATTTTTTCGCAGTAACGCAGTCGGCCATCATATGGTTTCACAAATGCTTTATCAGCTCAATTTAATACTGCCTAATGATGCGCATCACGCGGGAAGCTGGACGCTCATCATTGTGGCTATTTGTGCCTTGATTAAGACTTAGTAAAGTATACAGTTTATCAGTGTGGGAGATTAAACGATGAGCCGACTGCTGTTATCCAGGTTGCCAGTTCGTTCTTATTGTAACCTGCTGCGCAGTATGTCGTGCAATATAATCAAAATTCTGCCCGTACAGCTATAGCCGTTCATGCGGCAGCAAGGTCCTCGACGGTATGGTTTTACTGCGGCGAAGACGTGTAGCAGTAATGGTGCAGCAAACACAAGAGCGAATACACTTATTTCGTGAGAAGCTTTCGCTTTCCGTGCAAATGGCGCATCGTGTTGGGCAAATGGAAATGCTATGTGTGACGGTGAACTGGTGCAAAAAGCGCCTCTTAAGTTCTGTCAGCATTGCCAGGACATGCGGCCCCGTACTAACAAAAACCTCTTCCGTTCGTACGCTCAAATTCTTCGTAAGAGAAAATTTCTGCCAATCCTGATACTGGACATATTATTCGGGAAGGCGGCTGATCGAAGGTAAAGAACACTTACGGACGAAAAGGTTTTGGAATTCAGCCCTGGTACCATATTCAGTGAAAGCTTTTCGTTCGCTGGCGCTATTTGCCAATGGCCGTCTGCCTTGGCTGATGGACGCCAGGCCAACGAGTGAGAAGGGTTGCGGAATACATGCGACCGTAGAGCGCAAGAGAGTTAAAAAAAAATGAAGGCCTTGATACGAGCGTTCGTCACGATGTTCGTTATAAATGCCAATGATCACGTTATAGCGTGATCGTTGATGTCAAGTGTGTGGTGCGACGCCATTGCAAGCGTTTACATACGTATGGTACTTATCGATCCCTAACAACTGTCTGAGGCACAACTAATGAATTGGGCACCACCTCCATCGGATTGTCACGATAATGACGCCCATACGCTGTTCACGCGAGGGAGGTTCTTAGAAGGCCTCTAGAGAAGCGGAGGGCGTTGGGCTGCAAAATGTAATGAAAGTTGAATATTGTATGTGTGCTGTGCGCATTGCTCTAATCTTTTTATGTTTTTTTTTGCGCTGCTTTTCCCACTTTAGCCACGACAACCAAATTAAGGGTATGCTTTGCTCATTATATAACTTCTTTTTCTTTCTCTATGATATAACAGCATAGGCTCCGTCTTCAGCGCACCACGAATGCGAAAGTGTGTCCCACCGGTGCAGGTTCGCTTCACGGCGGAAGAGTCGACGCATGGGGCTGCCCGTTGGATCCTCATCTCAGACCTACAGTCGCGGCGCTTCTCGGACGAGACGGGCGAGTTCCTGCTGGAGCTGTCTTTGGCCAACGCCATGACGGTGTTCGAGACGGACATCCGGGTGCCTCCGCAGCTGCTCAATCACCACCACCACCATCACCACCACCACAGGGGCAGCGGCGCGGGACAGCAGGTACGTGACCCTCTTGCGCGGCATTGTGATGACGCGCTGGCACCAGCGAGATCGCGCTTGGCCCGAGTTCACGTTCGCCGCGATGCTTTCATGTTCGTGACATTTCGTAACGTGGGTGCTTGTATGGCGCAGATGCGCGTGCTACCACGCGTTTTGCATCGAGGCATTCTACAACGCTTTCCGACCGCCACTTGTAGGCGAGTCTGTTAGGTGCGCATAGTTCTCGTCGCAGTGCGGCCTAGGGTAGTGCTGAACTAAGGACGTGTTGCTTAAATTGTATCACATTTGCTTGATCTTGAACAGACAGCATCACATTTTGTTAAGCTCAACATAATATTTATTAAATATTTCTGTTTACATGAACAGAAAGTAGAAGCGTTCAAGTCAAGAAAATTGTCAAGATTTCAGTAACACACTTCGCATTAAAGAAGCTACGTACGATTTACTGGAACCTATAATTATAAAATCCCGAAGCGGAGTCGAACACACAATAAAAATCCGATCGCTAACATTTCACACATATTTCTTATTAACTAAGCAGTCTTCTTCCAAGATTTGAAATACCAGAACTACAATTACCATGCTCCGAAAAAGAAATATCATTAAGCATTATTTCGATAATACACCATGATGTCATATGTTTGTAACGCGGGTGCTCCATTCCTTTTATTGTAACCTTTTTGTCCTAACGTCCTTTCTCTTGCGTTTGTCAGGTGGCAGCGGTGGGCACACTTTGTATAATGATCGGATTTGTGCTGTGTATTATTACTTTGTAGTTGGTTTTGTTTTGCTTTGCATATATTTTGGCTGCATTTTAGTAACTCTGTCTGCGAAAGGTTTTACTCCGCTGCAATGCTTTGTCTTTGCTGTTGTCCCCCAGACCGTGAATCGAGTACTTTTGATGATACGGTCTTCATCAAGCATTTCAATAGCCTTTAGCCGTAGTACCCGCACTCGTGTGCATGTCTCGAGTGTTCTAAAAAAATAAATAAGCTAAAGCAAGTTGCAAAACTATGTTTATTGTATTTCAGCAGACGAGGCATGCCGATATTCTTGAGGTCACTTTTGCGGCTGCTGGAACAGGTGCATGATCAGCACCCTGATGGCAATAGATGGAAATTTAGCAGAACTTGGACTGCTGGTATCAGCTGGGCATAATGTACCGCAGCACGAAAGACAGATAACAAGGACACTAGGCCACAAAACACGGATTTGCCTTGACTTATTCCTGTGACCTGTTTTTCGTGATATAGCACATGTTCTATGCATGTTCTATGCAGTATAGCACATAGCGAAAAATCGTCGTATCTATCCGTGTCTGGCGTCAGAAGAAACTTTCAACGAACCACGCATGATGTTGTGTGGTTTCTGATCTCGTAATTGCTGAATCTTGTTCTGCCACACGAAGTTGTTTTCTGTGTATTATTATTATTATTATTATTATTATTATTATTATTATTATTATTATTATTATTATTATTATTATTATTATTATGCGCAAAAACACTTTCAGCCGACACCAGGCCTAACATAATGTTCAGAGTACCTTCATGAGGCAGTCAAAGATAATTCGTGCACCTTAGTTTAATAATTATCCATCCTTATCTCTCTTTTGCTTAGCGACTGCTCGTTCCAATAAAGAATTATAATCCGGCATCTTCCATTTTCCTGCCACATGAAAACACGGGCATGATAATCACATAACAAAATAAGTACTAAACCATTTGACATCAGCAGTTCATTTTCTAACTATCCATGAAAAAAATATTTGTTAGCGGTCTTTACTACGTCCAACTTTTACTCCTACGAAGAACGTGCTTGAAGTTATTTATTCCGTGTAACTGATAAGTTATGTGTTTCAGTTTCCAAGTGAGCCAACGACATTACCGTATTCAGATTCGCCTGGGGTAACATTGGTATCTAGTAAAGCTGGTATTTTAATCGCTGTTCGCATTTTCTTGATGAGATTGCAAGCAGGTATTAATCGAAAACTGAAACATAAATGTGACGCCTTTATACGTATGCCCTTGAACAATTTTTCTCAAGAATGAGTGCAATGAAATAAAACGTGGAACGGCACGAAGAAACAAAGAAACAAACGTTGCCGGCGCAGAGTAAATGATATCAGTGGATGCTTTCACTAGCGGCCGCCAGCTATGAGAGTTTCCACCGGTTCCTGCCTGTCAGCCTAGAGCGATATCCTGCTCACGTCGCCCTGTAGCCCCAACTCGTACAGTATAGTAAGTACATGTTTCACGCTGGCGGATGGGCACACACACACACGCACACACACACACACGCACACGGTGTACGGCCGTCGACAGGGACGGGGGACTAAGTCTGGGCGACGAGAAGGCGAAGCGCCGCTGACAGTCGACAACAGCGCGGCAGCTGCGCCAAGCGCTCGCTTCGGGAGGGGCATCCTCGCGCCCTTCTCTCGGCACGTCGTCACAAGCCGCTACTGTTTGAAGCAAGTTGCTGCTGCATGACGTGCGCACGCTTTGGCTCTCGCTGCTGCAGAAAGAGTGGGGCCCCGTCGGTTCGGCGCCCGGCACGCCAACGGGATACGGAGGAGCGCAGACCCCAAGAATCGAGTCGTCCTACTTTTGCTTCGGAGGTTTCGACTGGAACATCGCGTTGCTGCCGGATGGTTCGCCCGAGGATGGCGACAATGGCCGGCCCCGGGTGCTCCTCATCAGGCACACAGGTCAGATTCTTCGCGATGCATGAACTCCACCTAAGGGCCCTGCGGTTACCCGATTGTTTGTTTATCCTAACTGCCACGAGTGCGGGGATGCCGAGACCTCTTGATTTCTCCCCTACCTGCACGTATGCATGCCAGAGGAGCCGAAGGATAAAAAAAAATAGTCCGAGGACAACTAAGCACTTCCAATAAGTTGTGAATGCGAAATCATTACTGTTCAATTGAGCGGGGCTGATGGATCTTTCGAGTTATGAACTCCTCGCGGGCAAGCGAGCGCGTTGAGACGCTTGCCCAACGCCTCCTGGAAAGCACAAGGCCGGTGCATTTTGATCTGTCACGTCATGCTACCGTGCCGACTGCCACAGCAAATAATGGGGGCGCTCGCGGGTAAGCCCCGATGAGTTTGACGTCACCGCTTTCGTCAGGCCGGGCTTGGCAATGGAAATTTCGGTCCAAGTAGCATGATGTCATCAATCAGAATGCACAAGCCTGCTCTAGGAGACGCTCGTTTAGCCCAGTGGGCGACACATTCGCCTTCTGAGCGTGGGGGCTTAGGTTCGAAATTCACTACCGCCAGCGTTTTTCCTTTCGGAATTACTGTTTCTTTAATACATTAATTTCTTTATAGCGATTACCGAGGCGGAGTTACAACGCAGGCGAGAGCTTGCTCGGTTAACGAATGCGCGGATAACACAGGCTGCCGTCAGCGAAGGCGACGTGCGTCCCGGCGATGCCCTCTCCCCTCACGCAACGCGAGAAAATGTTGACTTTTCCTCGCTCTGCCCCGTCGAGGAGCGCACGTGATGTGGTGTCGCAGCCAATGGGAATGTGGGGGCCGTTTCGCTGCTACAGACGCCGGCTTTTTCGTTCGATGCGGGTGCAGCTTGCTTTACGATTTTTTTTTTACCGGTAGAGTGCTTATTTTCTGTTTTCGTTTTAGAAGGAGACATGTACTACTTGCAGCCTTCGAGCGCCTGCAGCCTTCGAGCGTTTACTCGCGGGTTTCTTTCGCGCTCGGAAAAGCACGTTTATGTAGCACATATTGAGGAATAGAAAGTTGTATCGGGAGTTTTTCATGTTGCTGTACAACTTTCTCATTGATACTTTTCCTATAATTATAATATTTGAGAAGTTGATTAATTTATTAGTGTGGACTTAGGCGCGATGCAGAATATAATCCATCTCCAAGTGACGGCAAAGAACATTACCTTGATTCGGTCCAGCTACGTGGTATTTGTATATTTTAAGTACTGGTGCATAATAATTAAGACACCCTGTATCAGGGTGTTTCACGTAACCTAAACCAAAGATTTTTGAAAAGTGGTTAACCGGAACTAATTGAAACCAAATGCATATGGTTTGTCGTCATGTGGCGCTCCTTAGGGTATATTTATATTGCGCTTAATTAGTTCATGAACTAACATCAGTTATGTAAATTTTTAAATATTCACTGTAGAAATAAGTGCGCTTCATTACGTTGTAGAGGGCATTCGAAAACGCCCGATGTTATTTTTTGTGGCAACGTCCGTGCTGCGTGGTCATTTTTTTTTCGACGTTTAAGGAAAGCCCGCGAAATATGAAGTAAAACCATGTGACTGCGCTCATGCGCTACCGTATTGCAGCGCTCTCAACCGCGCTTCGTGCGAAAGAACCGCGCGCGCGGACCGTGGCTCTAGACACCGGCTCCACAGTATCTTTGACGACGGTGGCACGCGGAAAGTAAGCACCGTCGTTTCTGATACGCGATATAGGCTCAACGCACGAATGAGTGCGCTCCAATGCGATAGCACACGAGCCTAGTCACGTCGTTTTGACGCGACAGCGTTAAGGAGCTCGTGTCGCAGAAAAGCCGGTGTCGCCGGTGTCGGCGTCAGCGGCGTTGGCCGTGAGCGACAAATCCCAGAAGGCACTTCATAAATAAAAAAAGATCTTGCTAGATAGATGGGCTGATGGGAATCGAACGAGGGTCTCCGGGATGTGAAACGGAGACGCTACCACTCAGCCACGAGCTCGTTCCTTCAAAATGGGACAAAATCGCCTCTAGTGAATGCGGTGTTGCCTTAGAAACGTGCCGTAGGAAGTTTTACTGTGGTGTATATTGGTAATTATGGCCATGTAACTTACAGAAGTCGCCGTTTCACGAGTAGCGAAGTACGTTTCCGCTACATTTCTTCTACGCTCTGCGCACACGCAGAGCCATCTTGCGGGCAAACACAGAAGACCCCCTTCTCGCAATGTACGGCGCTGCCCCGACACGTGGCGCGCCACTCGCCCCATGATCGCGTCCGCGTTCATGGCGCGTCGGGGCCCGGCAATCTGTGCAGATCGTGACGTTTGGCTGGCGTAGCGCGTTTGAGCAGGCGGTGCGAACGGGGTGCGATAACGCTATCGCGTTCCACTCTTGAAGGCGAAGCTTAAGAGTCCTCCAATTTTTATTTAATATTTTGCGGGCTTTCTTTAAACGCTTAAAAAAACACCACGAAGCATGTACGTTGCCACAAAATATTGGATCGGTCGTTTTGAAATGCCCTCTGTATCGTAGCGTCTAGGAAGCCAAACATGCTGTGCCGGGGCAGTGGGGAAAAAACTACTGATCTATTGCAGACGTGTACATATATAGGATTTAGAGAGGGGTGTGTCTTTCTATCAATAACAGATAAGTTGTTTGAGCAGAATCCTGAACACATGGTGCATGCGTTTTCACATATGATGCGCTTGCGCAGAACACGTGTTGCGCTTGACGCCCAAGATACGATATACCCTCTACAACGTAACGAATCGCACTTGGACCTAAAGTGAATGTTAAAAAGTTTGGATAATTGGTCTTATTTAATTAACTAATTAAGCGTAATATAAATCTATCCTAAAGAGCTCCACATGACGGCAAACCATATCTCTTTGGGTTCTTTCAGTTGCGGTCAACCACTTTTTTTAAATCCGTGGTTCAAGTTACGTGAAACGCCCTGTATAAATATGTACATGCGCACATTTCCTATTTCAGACGGGTGTCTGCGTGTGCGTCGCATATGCATAGTCCGTATCGTTATGTGTCTCTAAATTCTGATATGAAGTCATTGGGCGCATGTTTCAGTAGGCGGAATTGAATTAAGAATTTTCCTCGTGCAAGCCAGTGCGTTGAGAGGTGCTTGGCGCATTTTATTGCTATATCAATTACATGAGCAGCGCACGCAATTTTTCGCCATCGTCAATTATTGCACATAAAAATAATGATTTCTTTAGTTCTAATACTTTTTTTTCGACGCACATTATTCACGTTAACTGTACTATTTCTCTTTTGCGTCAGAATTGGAACGCCAGTTGGCGAAAGATGTGTTCATGACCCAATCGCAGAGACTGGCGCACAGATGAAGCTGCATTCTAAGACCTCAGGGTGGGCATCTGCTTGCTGGAACGAACTGTAGTGCAGCCTATGCAGACCACGCAGGCATTGCCGGCGTGTGCCATCGTTTTTCCCCACGTAGCAGCCACGACAGAGTGGGTAGAATAGTACCTGCCGGTGGGGGCTTTCTGCAGCGAAGCACCGCGTCTCTCCCGTTTCAAAATCCCGCCAACGCTTTTTGTCAGAACGACGCCCGAGGAGCTCCAGCGAAACGCTAATCGCATTGAAGTAAGGCTGGAACGCATACGCGCAAAGACCACTGTGCTGGTCCAGATGCAGGAAGAATGTACTGCTGCGTGTGCGCCACACGCTGCAGCTCAACGGTGGAGGCGATCAGACGTGGCTCTGTGGGAACTGCAGAATGCCAAGGATAACCGGCAGCGTTGAAAAATCCTACAGTTCAAAAGTGCGAAGTGGACGCATACATCGTGCCCGCGGGAGCATGTCGCAGTACGGGAACGTGAGGTCGACACAAGGTGACAACGCCGACAAGACTCGGTAGTCCTAACCGATGCTGCTCGTGGGCGTCGAGTTCCCTCAGTTCGCGTTTCTGAAAACGCCACACCACGCGTGTTTACTTAGCTTTATGCTTACTGCAATTCATATTGCCAGTGCAGCTACGGGCCTTACACTTCGTGTGATGTCCTAACATGTTGCTATCGCGTTCATTGCTTCACCCTTATGGCAAGACTGTAATTTGTTAAACCAATAACTGAATAAAATTGTCCAGTCACCCGTGTTCGAACAAAGAACCTTTAGTACAGAAGTCTGATACGACCATTACGCCATTGATGCTTTTCCCTCACAAAGGCGTGCCTCATAACCACATCGTAGTTTTGGCATGTAAAACCCAGAAAATAATTGAAGATATAATTAACACTTTAACATACGTGAAAACATGGACCGATCCAGAAAATAGCTCAGTCTAAAATTGTAGGCCGATCTCGAAGGTAGTGCAGTCAAAAAGTTGTAGAGTTAGACACTCATCCTGCTCCCCTCACACGAGGGGCCACGCGATTGATTGCGGTGCGCAGTGACTGGGTCCCTATCTCACCTCCAATTCGCTCAGGAATATTGTTTTCATCGGCTTCACCTGGAGGTTGTGTCGCCTCCATCTTTATCGCTTTGTGAAGGCGCAAACTCAGCGAGCCCTTTTCAGTGCGCCCGAATGCCCGAAGTGTAGTCGTGTGCAACCGTCCTGTCCAGCTATTATAGCGCAGAGTGCATTCTGGTTGAGCGGCTCCGGCGTGAGATAGGACATGTTCTATGCCCGCGCTAGCGGCGCCAGAGGACGCCTGCACGCCACGCTCTATGCGCCGTGACGTTATAATGTCGAGAGTCCAATTTTCGACTGCGTGTCGTAACTGCGCCGACCGTGGCCGTGCGCGTAACGCTGGACCATATCTGTCCCTTAGGCACGTGCCGCTTATCGGCGTCCTGACTGCGGAGTTGGTTAGCGTCAACTGACGACGCTTAAGTACTCAGCTTCGAGACCAGCTGATGTGCTCTCTGTCATTTAACATTCACGGTTTGTTTATATTTGACGCGGTGATCGTTGCCACGATGGCGTGGATGCCAACTTCGCTGCCTGTTCAGCGCCCGGCTAGTGAATAAACGAAACTTTAAATTTACGACTTGGGCTTCTCCATAGAAGTAATCGCTGCGAGTTGCAACAGAGAATGCACTTTTTCTTTTTTCTTTCTTTTTTTTTACATTGCAGCTGCAGCGCTTCTTGAAAAATATTGGCAAACAGCGTTTCTGAAAACGTATTTCTGGCTGCCGCAAAGTTTGCCCACATTTCCTGTTGTTTCAGGCGGGTGTTTGCGTGTGTGTTGCGTATACCTTGTCCGAATTGCTATCTGTGTCTCTGAATTCTCATATTAAAGTCATCGGGTATGCTTTAGCGCCACTGGCAAAGTGAACCGCCATGGTGGCGTAGTGGCTATAACGCTGCGCTGCTTAGCACAAGGTTGCGGGTTCAACTCGAGGCAGCTGCATTTCGCTCGCGTACTTAGATTTAGGTGCACGTTAGCGAGCACCAGGTGGTCAAAATGAATCTAAAGCCCTCCACATAATTACAGTTCTAAACCACGCGAATGAATCAATCAATCCCTGGGAAAATTATGAAAAATGCTTCCATTTTTCCTCCTGCATACCTTGCTTCACTGCACGATTCACAAATGACAGGAGAAGGAGCTCTTGGGGGAGAATAACGGTGAATATGTTTTGTTCCTTCTTCTTTTTTATCTTTTGTTCTGAAGGTATATTTGCTGACTTTTTGAGTATTCGACAGATCTGTAGCACACGCCTATAGCAAAACTCTTTTCCGAATCTTCTGTTTTACTGATGGGGCCACTTTCTCTTGATTAATGACTTTTTAAGGCTTGTAGCGCAGCTCAAAAAGAGCAAAATGGAAGGTGGAAGGGGTAATGAAAGGGAACGGAGAACAGAGTGACCACAAGGATTAATTGACTGATAGGACCCTTTATTCAGGGAATGAATAACTCTGTACTTATTCATTTTCCCTTTGGTTACTTGCCACCGAAGGGACACTGAAAATCGTTCTTTAGGACACAACTGGGGCATAGAAGAGAGCGTTTTACAAAACTTAAATTTCACACCTTCATTGTACTGCTGCAGTACTTTAAGTGAGCAGAAATGCTACTGTAGGTATGCATAAACGTATCCGGAAAATATCGCAGGTCTGATGGGAGCAGTGATGTGTCTGAGTCAAAATTCATTTCATTCCGCTATTATTTAGCTTCCGACAGCATTAGGCGGCGCATCTCCTTCTCAATTCAGGACTTTACACGAAGAATGTAATCTTTATTATATGCTTATTTAAAGTGGGGATTATGTGTGTTTTCTTCTATTTGTTGAAGGAAAGGTATGTACTTGGTAATCTTGTGCACGACGCCTGCTGAAGCGCGATGCTACCATTCGTGAAATTTAAAAGTGCCATTCGTGGTTACAATATTTTTCCAACTATTCCTTTTTTATATGAAGCTTTCTTCCTTATCTTGTTCGATATGCTTCAGCGTTCTTTGGAGATCCCTTAGCAGGGAGTACTCGCGCACGGCAACGTGTGTAAATGTCCATCACCGCCCATAAAAGCGGTTTTGTAACTATACCTGCCGGGTGAGACATTGCACTAAACCAACCATTCGGCGATACCTTACAGTTGAATGAATTGAAATAATTTACAGGTAAAAGTGTTCGTCTCACTGCAGTTAGGTTAGCCAGATAGAAATAGGTAATTGTAAGTTGTGGCACTGATCGTTTAGTAAGCTCGTCAAATGTATTAACTCGTAGACATTTCAGCTGGGACTTATTGCAGCGCCCCAGCAAGTTTTAAGCTCGGACCTCCTAACGGAGGTCGTAAACGAGGTTTATCTATATATATTAGGCGCCACGTTGCCGTTCATCATGCCCCAAATTACCGCAAAGTAAGCTCACGGATCCGGAGACGGCGCCGGTCTTGTGTCAGAAGGATTCTGCTTTCGCGATTCGGAGTGGAAAGCAAGTTGACTTTCGAATCTGGCAGAAGCAATAAATTTAAAAAAGGGCCACATGAACGTGGTCTTGTTTCATGTTTTTCTTTATTTTCAGGGGGTTGGTGGGGAAGAGGGGAATGGAGGGGCAATCAGATTTCCGTTTTTCCAAGCGTACTGCGACGAGATTAACGTGTTTAAGGCAACGGGAAACGCAGCACTCGTTCGGGCAGCCGAGCTGACCTTTTGGTTTAGCTTGCTAGCGACCAAGGCTAAGCTGCAATCAGCTTCGACCCGCTGCTACACGAAACCGCAAGTGTGTCATTAGCACGCCGCCCCCTTACATCACAACTAGGGCGTGTCTCGCGGCTTCGCCTACTTGGTTTTGAAATGGGGTCGATTGGACGGCACAACTCAGTGTGATTACACCGGACCGCATGCTCATGTTGCACACACACGCACACGCACACACACACACACACACACACACACACACACACACACACACACACACACACACACACACACACACACACACACACACACACACACACAGACACACACACACACACACACACACACACACACGCGCACGCACGCACGCACGCACGCTCACACGCACATTGCTATGGTTTTGTTGGTGGTTAGCGGGAAGCTGTAGGCATAGAGGGCACAGCAGCCGAGCAGACCAAGCCAAATGCAAGCGCGAGCTGCAGCACCGAGGTGTTCGTTCTCTTGCTCGAGCTCTTCAGCTTAACAATGGTCCCGGGAGAGATAAGGAGCCATCCTGGCGACTTATGGTGAACGTACGATAAAGGGATCGCAGTAGAGCTTGAGTCGGCTGACGTGTACGGTGTCGCGCCGGCGACGGCGCATGTCGTCAGATGGCGTAAGAGGCTCGATCACGCAGTTCCAGTTCCGTTCCCATCCAGACGGAAGGTCGACGATGTGGTAGGGCCCATGATATTGAGCCAGAAGCTTCGACGAACGACCCGGGACGTGGGGTGGAATCCACAGCTAAACGATGGAGCCGTTACGGAATGTTGTATGGTTAAAGCATTGTCGTGTCTATTCTCTAGGTGTGCTTGGTCTTCTGTGGTCAAAATGCGAGCAAGTTGCCTGCCCTCTTCTGCATACTTGGTGAGTTCTGAAATGGGCCGGAATTCGGAGGCGTCGGGTAGGTGTGGTAGTACAGCGTCTAGCGTGCACAACGGTTCTCTTCCATACAACACAAAGAATGGTGAGAAGCCAGTAGTCGCTTGCCTTGCGGTGTTTAAGCGTACCTTACAAAAAGGATAACCATTTCCCAGTTGGAATGGTCGGACGCGACGTACGTAGCGAGCATTTCGCCAGGAGTGTGGGTAAAGGGCTCAGTTAACCCGTTAGTTTGTGGGTGTTATGCCGTCGACTTGCGGTGAATTATGGGACGCTCGGTAAGAAGGGCTTCGACTACTTCGAACAGAAAAACACGCCCTCTGTCACTGAGAAGTTCGCTAGGCGCACCATGTCGAAGCACGAAATTGCGTAGGACGAAGAAAGCAACCTCACGTGCTGTAGCGGCAGGAATTCGGGCTGCTGTCTCAGCATAGCGGATGAGGTGGTGGACGGGAGTAGGCCGTAAAGGTCGATGCCGATGTGGTCTGCAGGACGCTTTGGTTGAGATATAGGTTGGAGTGCGCCGGTCGAACGTTGGGGAGGCGCTTTGCGTTGCTGGTAAACGGTGCAACCACGAATGTACTCGTATCTGCGAACAAAGGTGCACATTCCGCACCAGTAAAAGCGCTGGCGCAACCTTGTACATGTCTTCAACGGGACGGCATGAGCACTCTGTGGGTCGGCGTGAAAACCAGCACAGAGGTCGGAACGCATGTGACGCGATACGATCAGGAGCCACTTTCGACCGTCAGGCGTGTGGCTCCGGCGGTAGATCAGGCTTTCACGTTTAACAAAATGAGCGGCTTCAAGGCGGAGCGTGTGGGAAGACGGGGCGGCAGATGGCGTGGACGGGATGTTAATGATGCTAACAATCCATGAATCCTTGCGCTGCTCCTACGGCATAGAATTGAAGTCGAGTGCTGAGACCGATGAAGCATCAAGTGGTAGCGGACACCGACAAAGGGCATCCGCGTCAGTGTGCTTCCGGCCGGATCTGTACACCACTTGTAGGTATATCTTACTCTTACAGCCGAAGTGCCCAGCGGCCAAGGCGGCCATAGGAATCCTTTAGGGATGACAACTAGCAGAGAGTGAGATGGTCCGTGATGACGTAGAAAGGACGGCCGTAGAGGTAGGGTCGGAACTTCGTGAGAGACCACACGATTGCCACACACTCTTTTTCGGTGACAGCATGCTTGGTCTCTGTCTTTGTGAGTGTGCGACTCACGTAGGAGACAAATTCGGCATAGCCGGGCTTGCGTTGCGCGAGTACTGCCCCAAGGCTGACACCACTGGCATCTGTATGCAATTCCGTAGGAGCCTGTGGATCGTAGTGACGGAGTACTGGAGGAGATGTTAACAGGTGGCGGCAAGTCTGGAAGGCGACATCACATTCAGGGGACCAATCGGAGATGTGGGTGCCAGCGCTTAGAAGCTTCGTCAAAGCTGCAATGATGGTGGCGAAATAGCACACAAAGCGACGGAAGTAGGAACAGAGCCCGATAAATCCCCGAAGGGTCTTTAGTGACGTCGGCTTCGGGAAGTCGGCGACAGCACGGAGATTCGAGGGGTCGGGGAGGGCACCGCCTCTGGTTACAACGTGACCCAAGATAGGCAATTTACGGGCAGCAAAGAGACACTTCTTGATGTTCAGCTAGATACCAGCAGGCTTGAGGCACGTCAGGACTGGGAAGAGACAGGTGAGATGAGTCGAAAAATTCGGAGAAAATACGATGATGTCATCCAGATAGCTTAGGCAGACGTTCCACATTAAGCCACGAAAGATGCTGTCCATCAAGTGCGCAAAAGTTGCGGATGCATTGCAGAGGCCAAATAGCATGACGGTAAATTCATATAACCCGTCAGGCGTCACGAATGCAGTCTTACGGCAATCACATGGTCACAGGAACTTGCCAGCAGCCAGACCGCAGGTCTGACGACAAAAAGTATTCATAATCGAGGGCATCATCAATACGTGGTAAGGGACAGACGTCCTTCCGTGAAATCTTGTTGAGGTGACGGTAATCAACACAGAATCGAAACAGAGCTATCTTTACTTTCGTACGAGCACAATCTGGAGTAACGTAGCAAACTACAGTCGCAAAACCAACTCAACTAATAAACTAATTACATAATAATAACTAATACACCAACTAAGCTAATTTATCTAATTGAAATAGCAAAATTATTCGCTTATAACCTACACAACTATAATAATTAAGCAAATATGATTAACTTACTGACTAATAAACTAATAACTAACTAACACACAGAACTAACTAAACACTGAACTATCTAGCCAAATGTTACTGACTCATCCAACTAATTAGACACAGTACAAATAGGGACAGCCGAACGAAACGGTTTGTGCAAGGAAAACTACCAGGGGGTAGAGGTGCGAGCTGAATCACAAGACGGTGCCGTGTCAGATTTAGACACAAGCGCATCGCACGATAAATTATTTTGCAAAAGTTCCCGTTGGATGTTCCCTCTACAAACATGCTGAAATAGATGAGGGAGAGGCGTCTTTCCTCGTGTAAGATTAGCACGATCACGCAGCCCAGACATCTGGCGAAGCAGTTTGTTCACCTTCGACTTAAGCCAGCGCCTGTGGTGTCACCTTCTGTCCCTGTACGAAACTTTCGGGGAAGTTTCATGACCAGTTGAAAAGTATTGAAGGACCTTGGTTATACTTAATCTGAGTGAGTTGGGATTACTCTCTCCATTCCGTTCGAGCTTTTTGACGGAGTCGAAGTTCCATCCACAAAGCGATTGCATCAATGCCTGAAGAAATTCTTCCAGAGCCATTTCTTTTCTTTCTTTTTTTTAGAGTCTTTTAGATAAATTGGAGCAGGCTACATTTTTTTGTTTAATAAACATAATTAGATGACTGGGTGCCCTTAGAGGGTTAATAACATGAAGTCCACTTGTTATCAGAAATTTACAGTGGGCAAGATAATATACACTAAGGCTGAATTAAGTTACGCATCATCGGGTAGAATCAGGTCTGATAAATGACACATATTAGACTTTTGTACCTATTTCTGTGCTTTTTGTGGAAAGGGCTTATGACATCGGTACGAAGAAACACTGCTGCAGCTAATACCATCAAGAAAGCGCTGACAGCAGTGAGGTCTGGTGTCAAGCGCGTATTTTGTGCGGTGGCTGTCAGTGCCTTCATAACGGAACGAAAAGAACAGTTCTCCGCACTCGGCCTCACATCCGACGCCGCAATTACACACGCTTGCACTGCTTGCCGAGGTGTTTTTCCAGCTGCGTTCGAGGTGAGCTATGAAGGCTGCGGCAGCAATTTCAGAACTCGCATTCGCGCGAAAGACGCCGCTGACGCCCCGGTTTTTATTCATCCGCAGGAGCTGAATGTTCAGCCGGCCCTAGGGAAAATGGCACTGCTATTTCGACGTAGAGGCATCTTGCGTGAAATGCTTAGGCATATATGACGACATTTGGACATTACTTACACAGCCGTAGCGCAATGATTATGTTTGTGGAAATCGAAATCGTTCCCGAAACGGCTTTTCCTTTTCTTTTTGCTTGCGTGGTAGACTTACCGGATGACTTTACTTATCTCGTTTATCCTGTATCACGGACCTTGCTTGGCAAGCATTTCTTTCTTTTAATCGCGTCTAGCAAGATCCGTATTCATAAGAAGAAGATAGGAAACATACGGCATGCACCCATCGCTGTCTCACCTTTGTGTTTTTAGCGATGATACAGGGGAAGACATTGTAGAACGTCATCTAAGTAGTGTAATATGATGGGTTATTTACTTCTGGGCAGCCAGCTGTGGTTTCTGATCTATGTCTTGGCATTTCCCTTTTAATTCTTTTTCTTCTTTTCCCTTGCTTGATCGCGATATTTATGGACTTACCAGACAAAGAAGACGAATAATGGCATTATCTGCGCTAGAACTTGTGTTTTGCTGTGTTCCTAAGTGACTGATAATTTATCACTTTTTAACCAGTTCTGTACAGTTCCCTGTGCAAAAAGCACTATTAATTAAGGCGAGCAGCTCTTTGATGAGGCCGCATTGGAATTACATCGAATTTTATGCACACGAGTAGCTTCAGTTGTTTTTATAAGTGTACGTTGTTTACTCGACACCCTGCGTTTATTTTGGTAGCCTGAGTGCTGTCGTCATTTACAGCACTTATTTAGGTGATGGCGGCGATGGCCATAAGTAAAGGAAGGAAGACAGAAAAAAAAGAAGAAGTAGAAAAGTATGTCGTCTCTTTCATGCGAACGCTTTGTTTCCAAGACAGCCAGCTGGCGCCCTTTATTTCAAAAGCACTTCAAAGTTCAGTTCATCCCTAGTAATGGAGACTTGGTCCATGGGGCATTTGCGAGGTGCTTGAGCGCGTATTTTTTGTTTACCGCGCGTATAGGGCCTACCTCAAGTGCTCCTCCGAGGCCTTGAGCGCCTTTAACCTTCTCTTCGTCAGCGTGTGCCACCATTTTGTTTGTGTTCGCTCGTCACGTGAAGCATTGGTAAACAAATTTGGCACTCCGCAGTGGCATGAGATTGGTTGTTCGGGTTCGTGCCTATTTGCTCTCTTCTCGAGGGCGGATGCGTCTGCCTATCGTGAAGTTCTGGGTTGAGTTTCTTCCGTGACGACTTCCTCGTGTGATTGAGCTTTTAACGCAAGAGACAAGACAGACACCAGCAGGCCCGTCTTTCTGTTCCTTTCTTATTTTCGCACCTAACATGGCGCGGCTTGTTATTGATGACAATCAATATCTGCCCTCAGTAATCATTCGTATACGCTCCATCTGTGTGCTTGAAGAACTTTGAGCTCGAGAGCCACCCATGAAAGAAAGCAGAATGCCATTTCTGCATTCGCGGCACACGGCTCGGCTTTGCCTTTGTGCAAGCTTCTAACAAAAAGAGCATTGAGCTCCTGTGAACAGAGAGAGAGGGAATGTTTGATGATAACTGGAGATTGGCCTACTCAGCTACAGGACTGGCATGCTGAGCTAGCTAACAACACTTCCTCTTCCCTTTCTTGTGAAGAACTAAATTCAATAGCATATCTTGTCTCCCAGTAACCAAACAATTCAAGGAGCGCGCTTCGGCGTGCTGTGTTAAACCTTTAACTGGTAGCTCAACAATACCGTTGACCTTACAAAAATAACCGAAAATGCTATAAAAAACTAAATGTTAGTCAGTACCATTCAATTTACCTTAATTTAAGTACATGTTCAAGAGTGGTAACCACAAAAATGTCGACCGTGAGCAGTAGCAGATGTTTTGGTAACAAAACTCTAAGACCTCATCGGTATCGTCTTAGCGGACGTGGTGGTCATATTATCACTACTGCGAAATTTTCTTCCTTTCTTAGGAAACCTATTTTTTTTTCTCCTTAAGGTAGATCTCAACAACACACCTTTACCTTGTCAAAGCAAGTGCTAAACATAAGTATTTTACCGTATATTGGTCTGTAATGAGGTTATCAACAATATGTTCGACCCGCTCTATGTCACTTAGTTTTCAGAGAAACCCTTTCATATTTTATTTGGTATGTATTTGAACAACATAATTTATAAAGAAGAAATAAAGCAATAAAAACATCTAGGCCAGGTCTTTCTTGTATTGCCAGTTAGAGGGTTAAACTTTCATTTGAGTAGTAATTTGAGCAGTAATGTTTTCTAATAACGAAGATGACATACTATGAAACCATGCAGTGCATTCGACAAGTGCATTCCTGGTCCCGTCATTTTTTCTCTTCTGCGCGGTCACCTTTAGCAATGCATAAAATAAAATAAAGTTAAACAGTGCCACATAATATTTTCCTGCGCAGGTAAAAATAGCGGACGAGGTTTATCTATGCATTCCCTAAAGGGAAGGAAAGGAAGATAGCCAAGGTGAAGCCTGCGAAGCAGCACTGACTCATGCATGTCAGTTGGTGCACGTGGCGCGTTCCTCCGAGGTAGCGTTTTCTTGCACGCACCGACGGTGCGTAAGGTGTGAGTAACAATGGTGGGAACTGGAGTGACTGCCACGAAAAAATATTTTCCTGCGTTAGTTAAACGTTGCCATGCAACAAATCCTTAAACCTGTAATGGGATGTCTGCGCGTAATTTTTCTGACATTGACGGATTGGCTGTTAATGCATTATTAATTCACTATTGGGTATGTTCATTTGCCTTTCTGAACTTTGTGTCACAATTGTGCACAATAAAACGTGAAATAGAAAGAAAACGCAATGCCCAGATTTGCATCGGGCTAGTGAATAGAGGAAAGCTATCGTACAACATGCAAGGAGCTGTGTAATGTAGGTGACTGATTGCTTAATCAAGTGGGTTAATAGATAGTAATGAAAATATTAAATATTGGTGACTTTCATCCGCAGCTCCTCTACAACAGTTTCTTGTAAAACGAGTACACAGATATAACATAAGAAAATAAGCAAATACACGCACACACGCGCGCAAACACACGCGCACGCACACGTGCACGCACACACAGACGCACATGCGCACACACGCGCGCACACACACACACACGCACACACACACACACACACACACACGCACGCACACACGCGCGTACACGCGCACACACGCACGGATGCCCGCACACACACGCGCAAGCACACACACACACGCGCAAGCACACACACACGCGCAAGCACACACACACGCGCAAGCACACACACACGCGCAAGCACACGCACAAATACGCGCGCACACACACGCGCACGCGCACGCACACGCGCACGCGCACGCACAAATACGCGCGCACACACACGCGCACGAGCACGCGCACGCACACGCGCACACACACACGCGCACACACACACGCGCACACACACACGCGCGCGCACACACGCGCACACGCACGCACGCATACGAGCGCACACGCACGCACGCATACGAGCGCACACGCACACGCACGCACGCATACGAGCGCACACGCACACGCACGCGCGCACCCCCGCACACACACACACACACACACGCACGCGCGCGCACACACACATGCCCGCGCACGTGCACACGCACACAAAAACACACACAGCCAGACTTGCACACACACACGCACACAAAAACACACAGCCAGACTTGCACACACACACGCACACAAACACACACACAGCCAGACTTGCAAATACACACAAAAACACACACAGCCAGACTTGCAAACACACACAAAAACACACACAGCCAGACTTGCACACACACACAAAAACACAGGTGCAGCGGTGGCGTAGAGGTAGAACACCCGCCTCGCGTGCAAGAGGTCCGTGGTTCGAATCCCGGTGCCGGCAATTTTCCACCGGAGTAAAAAAAAATTCGCGTGTTGATAAAATTGCACAAACAGGCCTGGAGTGTGGCCTGATCCCGGTGACCAGAACCGGCAACGCACTCCCTCACCAGAGCAGGATTGGCCACCCTGGTGCAGTACTTGGCCACAACCTCCTATACGAACACAACAATCAAACCCCGGCCCCTCAGTCCCCAGCAGCGGCGAAGCAACTGACCGCGGTGGCGGTCAGACCTGCGACGCAGCGGAGGGTGCTAAGAATCACTGGCTCCGGACAGGCCGCCATTGGAATATGAACCTGGCAACGTTTAACGCTAGAACATTATCTAGTGAGGCGAGTCTAGCAGTGCTGTTGGTGGAATTAGAAGGCAGTAAATGGGATATAATAGGGCTTAGGAGCTAGGAGGAGCCAAAAGCTAGGAGGCCAAAAGAAGCATATACAGTGCTAAAAAGCGGGCACGGTCTGTGCTACCGGGGCTTAGCGGAGAGACGAGAACTAGAAGTCGGATACCTGATTAATAAGAATGTAGCTGGTAACATACATGAATTCTGTAGCATTAACGAGAGGGTGGCAGGTCTTGTTGTGGAACCTAATGAGCGGTGCAAAATGAAGATTGTACAGGTCTACGCCCCTACATCCAGTCATGATGATTAGGAAGTCGAAAGCTTCTATGAAGACGTGGAATCGGCGATGGGTAGAGTGAAAACTAAATACACTATACTGATGGGTGACTTTAATGCCAAGGTAGGCAAGAAGCAGGCTGGAGACAAGGTAGTGGGGCAATATGACATAGGCACTAGGAATGGCAGGGGTGAGTTATTAGTAGAGTTTGCGGAACAGAATAACATGAGGATAATGAATACCTTCTTCCTCAAGCGGGATAGCCGAAAGTGGACGTGGAGAAGCCCGAACGGCGAGACTAGAAATGGAATAGACTTCATACTCTGCGCTAACCCCGGCATCATACAAGATGTGGACGTGCTCGGCAAGGTGCGCTGCAGTGACCACAGGATGGTAAGAACTCGAATTAGCCTGGACCTGAGAAGGGAACGGAAGATTCTGGTACATAAGAAGCGTATTAATGAGTTAGCGCTAAGAGGGAAAATAGAGGAATTCCAGATCAAGCTACGGAACAGGTATTCGGCTTTAACTCAGGAAGAGGACCTTAGTGTTGAAGCAATGAACGACAATCTTGTGGTCATCATTAAGGAGTGTGCAATGGAAGTCGGTGGTAACTCCGTTAGGCAGGAGACGAAAGATTTGATCAAGAAACGCCAATGTACGAAAGCCTCTAACCCTACAGCTAGAATAGAACTGGCAGAACTTTCGAAGTTAATCAACAAGCGTAAGACAGCTGACATAAGGAAGTATAATATGGATAGAATTGAACATGCTCTCAGGAACGGAGGAAGCCTAAAAACAGTGAAGAAGAAACTAGGAATTGGCAAGAATCAGATGTATGTGTTAAGAGACAAAGCCGGCCATATCATTACTAATAAGGATGAGATAGTTCAAGTGGCTGAGGAGTTCTATAGAGATTTATACAGTACCAGTGGCACCCACGACGATAATGGAAGAGAAAATAGCGTAGAGGAATTCGAAATCCCAAAGGTAACGCCGGAAGAAGTAAAGAAAGCCTTGGGAGATATGCAAAGGGGGAAGGCAGCTGGGGAGAACCAGGTAACAGCAGATTTGTTGAAGGATGGTGGACAGATTGTTCTAGAGAAACTGGCCACCTTGTATACGCAATGCCTCATGACCTCGAGCGTACCATAATCTTGGAAGAACGCTAACATAATCCTAATCCATAAGAAAGGGGACGCCAAAGACTTGAAAAATTATAGACCGATCAGCTTACTGTCCGTTGCCTACAAACTATTTACTAAGGTAATCGCAAATAGAATCAGGAATACCTTAGACTTCTGTCAAGCAAAGGACCAGGCACGATTCTATAAAGGCTACTTAGCAATAGACCATATTCAAACTATCAATGAGGTAATAGAGAAATGTGCGGAATATAACCACCCCTTATATATAGCTTTCATTGATTACGAGAAAGCGTTTGATTCAGTCGAAACCTCAGCAGTCATGGAGGCATTACGGAATCAGGGTGTAGACGAGCCGTATGTAAAAATACTGAAAGATATCTGTAGCGCCTCCACAGCTACCGTAGTCCTCCATAAAGCAAGCAGCAAAATCCCAATAAAGAAAGGCGTCAGGCAGGGAGATACGATCTCTCCAATGCTATTCACAGCGTGTTTACAGGAGGTATTCAGAGACCTGGATTGGAAAGAATTGGGGATAAAAGTTAATGGAGAATACCTTAGTAACTTGCGATTCGCTGATGATATCGCCTTGCTTAGTAACTCAGGGGACCAATTGCAATGCATGCTCACTGACCTGGAGAGGCAAAGCAGAAGAGTGGGTCTAAAAATTAATCTGCAGAAAACTAAAGTAATGTTTAACAGTCTCGGAAGAGAGCAACAATTTACAATAGGCAGCGAGGCACTGGAAGTCGTAAGGGAATACATCTACTTAGGGCAGGTAGTGACGGCGAATCCGGATCATGAGACGGAAATAATCGGAAGAATAAGAATGGGCTGGGGTGCGTTTGGCAGGCATTCTCAGATCATGAACAGCAAGTTGCCATTATCCCTCATCATCATCATCATCATCATCCGCCTGGTTACGCCCACTGCAGGGCAAAGGCCTCTCCCATACTTCTCCAACAACCCCGGTCATGTACTAATTGTGGCCATGCCGTCCCTGCAAACTTCTTAATCTCATCCGCCCACCTAACTTTCTGCCGCCCCCTGCTTCGCTTCCCTTCCCTTGGGATCCAGTCCGTAACCCTTAATGACCATCGGTTATCCTCCCTCCTCATTACATGTCCTGCCCATGCCCATTTCTTTTTCTTGATTTCAACTAAGATGTCATTAACTCGCGTTTGTTCCCTCACCCAATCTGCTCTTTTCTTATCCCTTAACGTTACACCTATCATTCTTCTTTCCATAGCTCGTTGCGTCCTCAATTTGAGTAGAACCCTTTTCGTAAGCCTCCAGGTTTCTGCCCCGTAGGTGAGTACTGGTAAGACGCAGCTATTATACACTTTCCTCTTGAGGGATAATGGCAACCTGCTCTTCATGATCAGAGAATGCCTGCCAAACGCACCCCAGCCCATTTTTATTCTTTTGATTATTTCTGGCTCATGATCCGGATCTGCCGTCACTACCTGCCCTAAGTAGATGTATCCCCTTACTACTTCCAGTGCCTCGCTGCCTATTGTAAATTGCTGTTCTCTTCCGAGACTGTTAAACATTACTTTAGTTTTATGCAGATTAATTTTTAAACCCACTCTTCTGCTTTGCCTCTCCAGGTCAGTGAGAATGCATTGCAATTTTTCCCCTGAGTTACTAAGCAAGCCAATATCATCAGCGAATCGCAAGTTACTAAGGTATTCTCCATTAACTTTTATCCCCAATTCTTCCCAATCCAGGTCTCTGAATACCTCCTGTAAACACGCGGTGAATAGCATTGGAGAGATCGTATCTCCCTGTCTGACGCCTTTCTTTATTGGGATTTTGTTGCTTTCTTTATGGAGGACAATGGTGGCTGTGGAGCCGCTATAGATATCTTTCAGTATTTTTACATACGGCTCGTCTACACCCTGATTCCGTAATGCCTCCATGACTGCTGAGGTTTCGACAGAATCAAACGCTTTCTCGTAATCAATGAAAGCTATATATAAGGGTTGGTTATATTCCGCACATTTCTCTATCACCTGATTGATAGTGTGAATACGATCTCTTGTTGAGTAGCCTTTACGGAATCCTGCCTGGTCCTTTGCTTGAACGAAGTCTAAGGCGTTCCTGATTCTATTTGCGATTACCTTAGTGAATAGTTTGTAGGCAACGGATAGTAAGCTGATCGGTCTATAATTTTTCAAGTCTTTAGCGTCCCCTTTCTTATGGATTAGGATAATGTTAGCGTTTTTCCAAGATTCCAGTACGCTCGAGGTCATGAGGCATTGCGTATATAGGGTGGCCAGTTTCTCTAGAACAATCTGCCCACCATCCTTCAACAAATCTGCTGTTGCCTGATCCTTCCCAGCTGCCTTCCCCCTTTGCATATCTCCTAAGGCTTTCTTTACTTCTTCCGGCGTTACCTTTGGGATTTCGAATTCCTCTAGAATATTTTCTCTTCCATTATCGTCGTGGGTGCCACTGGTACTGTATAAATCTCTATAGAACTCCTCAGCCACTTGAACTATCTCATTCATATTAGTTATGATATTGCCGGCTTTATCCCTCAAGAGAAAAGTATATAATAGATGTGTCTTACCAGTACTCACCTACGGGGCAGAAACCTGGAGGCTTACGAAAAGGGTTCTACTCAAATTGAGGACGACGCAACGAGCTATGGAAAGAAGAATGATAGGTATAACGTTAAGGGATAAGAAAAGAGCAGATTGGGTGAGGGAACAAACGCGAGTTAATGACATCTTAGTTAAAATCAAGAAAAAGAAATGGGCATGGGCAGGACATGTAATGAGGAGGGAAGATAACCGATGGTCATTAAGGGTTACGGAGTGGATCCCAAGGGAAGGGAAGCGTAGCAGGGGGCGGCAGAAAGTTAGGTGGGCGGATGAGATTAAGAAGTTTGCAGGGACGGCATGGCCACAATTAGTAC